>NW_026781804.1:412500-624341 GCF_030144855.1 Hypanus sabinus
GAGAGAGAGAGAGAGAGAGAGAGAGAGAGAGAGAGAGAGAGAGAGAGAGAGAGAGAGAGAGAGAGAGGGAGAGAATATAACAATATAACAACAGAACACTGAACTCTTCAGCAATGGAAAAGAACCAATGTGGCTGACTGAACTAATCCCTTCCCCCTACACAATGTACATTTCCTTCCTTTTTCAGTGCATACATGTTTCTCTGTAAATGGCTCTTAAAACTCTCAATTGTTTCTGCTTCAACGACCACACCAGACAGCGCAGTCCAGACACGCACCATTCTCTGGTGGCCGAAAATACTTCCCGTTACATCTCGTTTATATTTACCCCTCTCTCCTGAAATGCATGACCTCTGGTGTTAGACATTTCAGCCCTTGGTAAAAGATATTCTACATCTAGTCTAATTATGCCTCACATCATTTCAGAAACATCTCAGATCTGCTCTCAGCCTCCGCCACTCCAGAGAAAGCAACCCCAGTCTGTCCAAACTCTCCTGTCAGCACATGCCCTCTCATCGATGCATTTCCATAGTAAACCTCTTCTACACCCTCCGCAAAGCCTTGACATCCGTCCTATGATGGGTCGACCGGAAATATCTACAATATTCCAGCTGCGGCCCAACTGCAGTCTTATAACTCAGCAACATAATCACTGGTTTTGAACTCAGTGCCTCGACTAATTCAGACAAGCCCGCCAGGCGCCTTCTTAACCAACCTGTCAGGCTGCATTTCCCCGTTTGGGGAGCTATGAACTTGGACGCCATGACTCACTTGCTCATCACACTGTTAAGGATCTTGCCTTTAACAGTGAACTATCTGTTTGCATTTGACCGACCAGGTTACATCACCACATTTGGAGAGTTACAATCCATCTGCCGTTTCTCTGCTGATGTCTGCAACTGACCCATATACTCTTGTCTTCTGTGTCAGTCGTCTCCGCTGTCCACGACACCGCCAATCCTTATGTCATCTGCTAATTTACTAACCCACTCATCTGAATTTGCTTACATCTCATTTATATGCATAACAGCAGCCGTTCCAGTGCAAATCCCTGCAGAACATCACTAACCACAGACCTCCAATGAGAATCAGTCCACTCGACCACTCTCCTCAGTCTTCGATGGTCAAGCTATTTCTGAATCCAGCCCAAGGTCCAGACCCAACCTCAACAACAGCGATCAGGAGTTGTGGTCACTGTTTCCTGTCTATTGACCTGCTAATGGGTTGGTCACCTCGCCGGGTTCTTTACCCAACACAAGATCCTCTGCAGTCCCTCCTCCTGGTGCTCTGTCAACGTATTGGTTTAACAAACCCTCCTGGATGCACCTGGCGAATTCTGCCCCGTCGAAACCTCTTGCATTCGGAGAACCCAGCTTCCAGTCAGGGGGTTGAAATCCCCAATGACAACAACTCTATTGTTTTACACCTTTCCTGAATCTGACCGCATATCTGTTGCTCAATGTCCCGGTGACTATTGGGGGCTCTGTAGTACAATGCCGTCAGAGTGATTGCACCCTTCCCGTTCTGAGTTCCACCCATAGATCCCCTCTGAGTGCAGTTGTGGTATTTTCTGTGACTAGTTGTCCAACTCCCCCTCTTATCGTTTATCTCCCTCTATGAACTTTCTGAAACATTCAAACCCTGTGACATTAAGCACCCGATCCTGTCCTACTATCAGACAGCGGACGCCAATGGATGAAGTTAGACAGAGCGATTAAGGAATGCAGGTGTAGCGCCCCGGTTAAGATTATTTATTCACTGCCAGGCTGTAGGTATTTCATTTCAGCGGATCTGTAAGGACAGTCTGCTCTGCTCTCAGACTGTTTGGGTTTGAGCTGAGATCAGGGGCTTGGTTGTTCAGCTGAGGAGTCTGGTGTCAGACAGTCAGGATGATGGAACTGGGAGAAGCTCCGAGGGAATTCCGGACCGAGAGGGTTTTGTGAGGGACACTAGGGTGGGGCGATGTCTTGTTGGGGGCAGCTGGGAGAAGACGGGGGGAAGATGGTTGAGGATGCCGTCCCTGTTGCACAGGGTGTTATGTGCTTTTGAATGGCTTCAGCGAGGAAGGACCGGATACTCCCGAGGGAGAGTCAATTTGTTCGGAATGGATTCCGAACGACATTCGGAAGGTGGAGTGTGTTTCCACACAGACCGAGGGTGCAGAGCGTGAATGACTTCAAGATGAGCTCCACGTCTACATTTCATTGTTTAATTATAATGAGACCTTTTGTTTTCTTTAATAACTATTTCGCTAAGTTAAGGTTCGTGAATATACTTTCAAGATGAGATCCATTCACGTCTACATTTCACTGTTTAAGTATAATGGGCCCTTTTTTGATTTTCATTATTCTCTTTAATAACTATTTGGTTAAGTTAACGTTCATAAATATACCCTCTTTATAACTGCATACAGTTCACGATCTGTTATTTCTTGCCGACGGACGATTGCAGGGGGACAGTAAATCACACAGCATTCACTCAAACCGGGGTCTGGGTAGGAGAGACACCCCAACCTCACGGGTTTGGCCGGACCGGAGTCGTGAACACCCGAGACGTACGGAGCCTGCGACAGGTCAGATTCTCGCCGCGGAGTCCAGTGGCTGATAGCGCCGGGCAGAGGAGCCGCTTTTCCAAAGACGCCCAGTAATAAGGTGTGTCTCAGGGTAAAATTGATCCCCGGAAGAGAGGCTTGAGCGAGTAGAGTGGCAACGCCTTAGTTACCAAACTACGCCTTCAGCTTTTTACTGAATCAGTAAAACCCGGCAGAATGCGTGAGGGTGAGAGGCGATCGGAGCAGATCATCATTTGAAAGTCTAATGGACGTGAAGAATGAAAAGGAGTTGGCGGGAGGTCACGTGGTCACTGCTGTAGTGGGGGGGAGGGGCGGGAATGGAATGGAGCACTGTAATATTGTGAGGCATTTTCACCAGCCCGAACCCGAAGATTGTTGTCCCATTAGCTGGCTCGCGTTGTGAGGTTCCGGTCTCTTCAGTGGACAACGGAGCAGGGAGATCAACCTGAACTGTGGTTTAGAGAACAGTTTAGACGGGCCAGAGATAACAGCTAATTGTTAGCGAATTTAGCACTGAAGGATGAAAAACAATGATATCAGTAAACAGAAAGCAAACTGCAGTTGTAGCTCGAATTTTAAAACCAGCATTGTCAAAGTACACAGCTGTGATAATGTTCCCATGTCGTCTCCACTACGATGTACAGCCAGCCATTATTTTGTGTGACTCCTTTAATCACTGTACTTGCGGTGGGGGGGGGGGGGGTAACCTGAGAGGGGTGTTCCGGAAACACTGAGCTGTCTCTGGCTGTCCTCAATTTCTTCGTGTATTGATGAAGCGCTTGACCGAGGTTACCGGGAATTTCACTGCGTTTATGAACTGCTCCCTGAACCTGGACTGGGTCACCCCGTAAATAAACGTATTCGTGCAGCAACTCAAATTCTGCAACATGTACCCGACTCCTTTGAGGATAAACTCAGAATCCGTATAATTATTGGCATCTGTTGCCCCAACATTATACTTAAAGAAATTTATAACAGTGGCCAGCCATAGAAGGATAAAGCTGCCGGATATGGCGAAGAGTAAGATGATAGACCTCCTCCTGCTCTCCATCTCCGGGTCAGTCTGATTTTCCCCCTTCCTCTTCCCTCTCAGTCCTTCGCGTATTCGACTGGCCACTATAATGTGTCTGACCGTCAGGGTGTTGAGGAGCAAAATGACAGAGACCGGGATCAACGGGGTTAAACTCTTGTCCAACCTGTCAAATGCGACCCAGCCGTGCTCAGTGTAATAACTGGGGTTCAGTTTACAAAACCAGAGTACTCCATTGACCAGCTCACCCGCTTTGTGTATGAAGTAGAACGGGACGTTTTTCAAACAGCCAACGATGCAAGTTGACGACAAAACCAAGCCCGCCATTTTGCTGGTGCAAAAATGTGCTTTCAGTTTCCGGCAGCAAATAGCAACAAACCGATCGAAGGTGAAAGTGACGGTGAACCAAACCGAGCAGTCTCTGGAAGCACATTGCAGAACAAAGATTATACTGCACAAAGGGTAAATCTCGAGAAATGTACCCGGTACATAAAATCGCATCTTTTTCATAACCGCAGTGAGAACGGTGAGTAGATCCGCCACTGCCATGGCTACGAGATACCGACCGGTGCATCTGGAGAGGCCGCACTTTCCTCCAGACAGGATCACAATCGCCACCAAATTAACTGCAGGGTGGACAAGCAGAAACATACGAACTAATGCTCAGATACTTTCCATGTCATGTATCGGCAAGTATCGTATACAAATGTAAACATTTTTATAAATGTAAATATAAAAATGTATCGTATACAAATATCATTAACTAATAAAATGGACAGAATGTCGAATGTCCACCTGATACCGTGTGGACATGACGTCAGAGAGGGAAAACATCTAGAATCGGGTCCATCTCTTTCTTTCCTTCCACTCGTTGTGGAACCGGCGATTATTTACTTCTAGTACCGACCGGGTCGGCTGCAGTTTGCAGAAATAAAGGTAACCCAATTTCAACCATCAAACTGAACCAGAGAAAGGTCAAAATAACAGCAAAGTAATTAAACTGTTGATATGAAATCCTCCGATTAAAGGACATTCACCAGAATACGTGACTTCCCGGTACAGTTAAACAGGATGGAAATCTGAAAGTGATATTTTCGATCAGGATGGAGAAACAATGACTGGTGATGAAAAACACAGACAAAACGCTGGAGGAAGTCAGCAAGTCGGGCAGCAGCGATGGAGGGAAACAAACAGGCTTTTGTTAAACTTGGGTTTCCATGATTCCCATCCCATTGCTCGTCTTCACCTGGAATGAATGTGTGTGAACTCCGGCATTTTTCACAACACGACACCGGTCACACTGAAATTGTGTCAAATCCTCAGATCACAGTTTGGCTGAATGGAGAAGGAATGTGAGGCATGAGAATCAGAGAGAAAATGCAAACGGAACATTTCAGTTAAAAGTCTCTGCCGTTCATGACCAGTGATTCCAGAGAATGAAATAACACACGATCCCATCAGACAGACAGAATTCATCATGCTGATTGTCTGATTAACTATAAAGTTACAAGACGTTATGACATATTATGAAACCATATCTGATTTCTGTGCCACCGACAGGCAATTTCATTAAAACAGCTTCTTTCTTTCATCAAGTCGCATATCATTATCATCAATGATAGAGCTGAGCTCAGCGCTCATGACTTTTGTTAAAACATGACACAACACTCAACATTGCTTACCAGGTACACCGACAGCCACAATGACAAGATAGTATGTATTCCTGATGCGGAGAAATGCTTCCAGCATTTTCTGAGCGGGTTGATGAGAGGATTTCAGCAGCCGACAGTAGTTCCGAATGTAAATAAATGGGAGAAATCTTCCTTAACCCTGAATTTATACACCTGCTGATCTTCATGGGACACCGACGCTTCAGATCGATCATGAAAATAAATAACGGATTTAAGAAGATGGAATATAGTGACTGTGTCAGCAGGGTGCATTATCAGCTGTCATATAAATAGTGTGTAATTGGAAATCCCCAGAGTACCGGCAGAACAGATTAAACTCTTTGGTGTCGAAATGAAACTTTCTCTCTGCGGTGAGGTAATTGTCCAAAGGGAGGTGGGCATGCCCATCTGTTTCCCTCTGAAATATTTACCTCCTTGCTACCAGCCTATTAGGGAACAGAGGGTAGTGGATTTTCTCTTTACTGGAGGCGGACCTGGTAAAATGAAGTGAGTTCTTGTACTGCAGATTGGAGTTCATTCCCCGGCATAAACTCGACAGCTCCCCGATATCGGAAAAGGATAAAGCCCGATGATCTCACATTCGAACTCATCTTCTGTAACAAATGACATCTTCCCTGGTGTAAAGGTGGACTGGTCAATGAAAACGCTCTTCAGACAACGCAGGGTTTAAATACAGCTGACACTGTGTTGCTGTTCCACGCCAAACTCGTGGGGCTGAGAATGACAGGAGGCCGCCCAACTCACTGAGCGCTTCGCACAGATCATTTCTGCAAACTAGCAACATTCCTCACATATTCACTCTCACATATATTTTTGAACAGAAATCCCTTGGACTCTATGGACGTGTGAGCATCTCGAACAAAAAAACACCAAACACTACAACGTAGTACACGCTCTTCGGCCCCCGATGTCGTGGGATCATTCAACCTACTCTAAGATCAATCTCACCCTCCTTTCCAACATAACGCTGCATTTTTCTATCATCCATGTTCCTATCTTATAGTCCCTGTAATGTATCAGCCTTTACCAATACTCCTTGCAGGATTTTCCACTCACTCGTCCTTCGCTGTGTAATAAAACTCTTCTCTGGCTTCCCCGCAATAAATTCTTCCAATCCCCTTAAATGGTGGACCGTCATACTGGCCATTTCCCTCCTAGTTATCCATCTTTTCGTGTCTTTTGTTATATTTTACACCTCTAAACCGTCACCTCCCATCCTCCGTCGCTCCAAAGAGAGAAGCCACAGCTCTCTCAGCCTTTCCTCACACGACATGCTCTGTAATTAAAGCATCCTGCGAAATCTCCTCCGCGCCCTGCCTAAAACGAGACGACCAGAACGGGATGTCATAGTCTGACTGTGGCCTAACCAGGTTTTTACTGGGCTGCAACGTTACCTCGCCGCTCTTGAACTCAATCTTCAATAAAATGAAACACATTAAAATAATTGGAATGAAT
Organism: Hypanus sabinus; assembly: GCF_030144855.1. Taxonomy (NCBI): domain Eukaryota; kingdom Metazoa; phylum Chordata; class Chondrichthyes; order Myliobatiformes; family Dasyatidae; genus Hypanus; species Hypanus sabinus. Next base: position 419,248 of record NW_026781804.1, read on the forward strand.
ATAACTGTTATGGTCCGGTCCTGAGCCCGCATTCCGGGTCTTGATCTGGTCCGTGGACTCCGGACTCCGGGTCTTTTAGCCGTCCCTCCTTTCACCCTTGAGCCAATTAGTCACACCTGTGGATCATCGTGACTTGTTTAAACTCAAGGAGGCGCATCTGATGCCCATCGGCTGGCAGTGTACATAAGGGGCTCTGGGACTGCGCCTAGTTGGGGGATCGTCCTGCTCTTGACCTGTCCTGTTTGTCTTGTTCCCCTGCTTCTCTCGTACGCGCTGGTCCCGCTGTTCTGTCCGGCTCCCCTTGCCCGTGCTGCCGCGCAATCGCAGTGTCTGCCTTCCTTCCTCTCCCGGAGAGGTAGATGGATGGATGGGTTGTGAAGATACAACCTGCGGAAAACATTCAGCAAGTCGGTCAGCATCTGTGACGTGAGAAGCAGAGACAATGTTTCAGCTTGAAACGTACATTTAACAATGAATTTAAGATAAAACTTTAAGCAAGGAAGTATTAAGTTGCAGATTTTGAGGAGGAATGGATGGGACAATAGAAAATTATCTGATAGATCACGTCAGAGTCAAGTGACGTCGGGGATGGGACATTTTCTTCTCTGTGCCTATCCCCGTGGTAGGGAGGCGCAGCCTGTGCAATACCAGAGAAAGGGGCCGCTGTGTGCTGAGCTGTAAAGGGAGTGGGATGGGGGATCCAGCGATGCCACAAATATCACTGCTGCTGGATGGCAGGTTCAGTGCATTTGAACATGTGCTGGCACTGAGTTGGTACTGAGTGATCTAAGGATGGCAGACAACGGCACGGGCGTGCCCTGCTGTTGGGGGTGGTGATCAGGGAGGGGCCTGCAGCACGGATTCGAGGATGGGTCGATGCACCATCGGGAGGGGTGGGGAGAGGTTGAGGTTCACTGACTGTTTTTGGGTGGTGTGCTGAAGGTCGGGCCTCGGGTAGAGACGATGTCCAGCGGGCTGCTCCTGACCACCACTGGGAACCCCTAGACACATGTCGGCCACCTTTTCAAACCGAGCCTGGCACAGCTCCCAGCTGAATTGCGGGGACAGCGCTGGTCTGTGAGTACATTCGCCTTCCGTCCGGACGATCTGTGTCCCGTCCAGCCCAGCGAGTGAGGCCGCATCTTTGGCCGGTCCTGGGGAATACAGCTACTGCTAGTGGGGAGCAGCAGTAAACAGCGATCACATCACACACTTCAGTAAGTCTATGGAAGAGCCACCAGTCAACGACTATCAATGACACACGTTAGTAACCCTAAAGCATCCTCCAGCATTTTGTGTGTAGTTCAGGCTTTCGGCATCTGCAGATTTTCTCTTTTCCATATCTGACTATTTCTTCACAGCCACCTGCTTATCTAAACGTTTCTTAAACATCCCTAATGTATCGGTCTGTGCTACCATGACAGGCAGCGCAGTAAAGGCGGCCACTACTCCCTATATAAAAACTTACCCCTCACATCCCTTTCCAATTACCCCCTCACACTTTAAATGCATGCTCTCTGGTATGGGACGTTTCCATCCTGGTATGAAACGATACTGTCGGTCTACTCTGTCCAAGCTCTCATTACAGCGCACTTATTCTGCATCGGGCAGCCTCCTGATAAACCATTTGTGCCCCGTCACCAGAGCCGCGACTGTGTTCCTATAATGGGGTGATCAGAGTTGCATGGCACTCTCCACATGTGGCTGACTGGTGTTTTATAAAGTCGCAACATTACTTACCAACCTTTGAACTCAATGCCTCGGCCAATAAACGTGCCAAATGCCTTCTTAAACTCCGTTTCAAACTGTGTCGCTAGTTCCAGGGAGCTATGAAACTGGACCCCGAGACCCTTACACTCATCAACACAGTTAAGGGTCGGCGCTACCAGTGTACTCCCCTTTTATAGTTGACCTCTGCGGTGCAACGCTTCGGTTTTGACCGTGTTACATTCCATCTGCCATTTTCCAACCCAAATCTGCAACAGATCTACGTTTGTACTTTCCACTGCATCCTTTGCCAGTCCTTTATATTATCCACAACACCCCTAATCTTCGCATCATCTGCAAAGTTCCTCGCCCCGCCGTCTGCATTTCCAAACAGAAGAGGTCTCAGTGTAGATCCCTGGGGAACGCCACTAATCACAGACTTCTAGTTGCACTGTCCTCTCGACAACGACGCTCTGTCTTCTGTGGGCAACTGAAGTTCTGAATCCAAGAGGCTAATTCGCCACTGATCCCATGCAGCTTAATATTTGAAGGAGCCTCCCATGAGGGATCTTGTCAAACTGCTCACTAAAATTGAGCAGACAACATCGACACATCCACTTCCTGTGAGGCCTGCGCATGCAGGCTCCTCCCAGACTCCACCCAGCTAGCTGGAGTCACCTGCCGCTCGTTTCCGACGCATTACATGCAGCTCATTTAGACTCAGCTCTCATGCACAGTCCATGCTCACTCTGCCGATCCAGCTGACCTCAAAAGCTTGTTTCTAGCTCGGTTACCTTGTTGCCTCGTCGTGTTTAGTATCAGTTCTGTCTTGGTTAGTGGCCCCTTTGGGACTTGCTATTTTGTAGCTTGTTACTAAAGTGATCGTTCCCCGTTGGATCGTATCCGCTGCTCTGCGGCTGAGTCAAGCCTCCTCCACATTTCCTGACAGGATCGGCAAACCATCGACTGACCCAGCACAGAATGCTCACCTAAAGGGAGTTCTCCGCCGACGTGTGTACGCCATCCAGAAGCAGCAGGAAACCACTAACTATCTGATCACCTCTCCGGGAACTCTGCCTCGATATACAGCAACCCCGGGGCAGCCAACCTCCTCTCTCTGAGCCCCGGATTCGGCTGCCCGACGCTTCGAATGATCCTGAACCCAAAGCTGCAGCTTCCTTTCCCAGAGCGTCTGCCTCTCCGAGCTCCAGCCATCTCTGCAGTTGACGACCCGAGCCGATAGTGCCTTCGCCATCTCTCTCTTCAATGGAAGAGCATAGTAGATCAGCGCACCACCACTCCAGTTTGCTAAATCTTCCTGAAGGTCTTCTGCAGTCAAACGGGGTTTTTGATTTGCCTTTCCAGCAATCCGACAAGCAGTTCTCTCAGAAAATTCGCTTGACCTTCCAGACCTCAACTTGACCTCCACCGTTCCTGTTAACTGTCATTTTTTAATTACATTGATAACTGAGGAAACGGTACCTGAAAACGCTTTGCTATCTTCTTCTAGCCTTCTCCTGCTTTGTGGGCGTCATTTATTTTCATTTTCAGAGCGCTAGGCAGCTGCTTAAAGGAGTCCATGGCTGCTGATTGTTGGGACGAGATTTGAGGAGTCAGGGTATTTAGAAAGCGTTGAAATTTGCATCAGCTGGCCTTTCGTAGCGATGACTGTGAACAAGCCATAGCCCCAGCAAGCTAATTAACGTCCGCAGATGTTTACAATATACATTAATGAATTAGATGTAGGGATTAAAAGTAACATTAGCAAATTTGCTGATGACACAAAGCTGGGTGGCAGTGTGAAATGTCAGGAGGATGTTATGAGAATGCAGGGTGTTTTGGACAGGTTGGGTGAGTGGGCAAATGTATGGCAGATGCAGTTTAATGTGGATAAATGTGAGGTTATCCACTTTGGTGGCAAGAAAAGGAAGGCAGATTACTATCTAAATGGAGTCAAGTTAGGAAAAGGGGAAGTACAACGAGATCTAGGTGTTCCTGTACATCAGTCAATGAAAGCAAGCAGGTAGTAAAGAAAGCTAATGGCATGCTAAATTTATAACAAGAGGAATTGAGTACAGGAGTAAAGAGGTCCTTCTGCAGCTGTACAGGGCCCTGGAGAGACCCCTCCTGGACTCTTAGTTTTAGTCTCCAAATTTGAGGAAGGACATTTTTGCTATTGAGGGAGTGCAGCGTAGCTTCACAAGGTTAATTCCCGGAATGGCGGGACTGTCATATGTTGAAAGATTGGAGCGACTGGGCTTGTATACACTGGAATATAGAAGGATGAGAGGGGATCTGATTGAAACATGTAAGATTATTAAGGGATTGGACACACTGGAGGCAGGAAACATGTTCCCGCTGATGGGTGAGTCCAGAACTAGAGGCCACAATTTAAGAATAAGGGGTAGGCAATTTAGAACAGAGATACGGAAAAATGTTTTCACCCAGAGAGTGGTGGATATGTGGAATGCTCTGCCCCAGAAGGCAGTGGAGGCCAAGTCTCTGGATGCATTCAAGAGAGAGTTAGATAGAGCTCTTATAGATAGTGGGGTCAAGGGATATGGGGAGAGGGCAGGAACGGGGTACTGATTATGTATGAACAGTCATGATCACAGTGAATGGCGGTGCTGGTTAGAAGGGCCGAATGGCCTACTCCTGCACCTACTGTCAATTGTCTATTATCTAAGAACTTGGTAAAAGTTATCTGAGAGCTCAAATCTCTTGGAATGCCCAAACTTTTGTCTGGTGCTCCTTTCCATTTTTTTTCACTCTAAAATTGTACAAAACAAAAATAGTACACTAATCTTACTTAAAATGTTGATGTTTCATCTTTAACTGAATCACTTCTGCCGGTACACGGTCCATATCCTTCCATTCTATGCAGATTTTCTGCACGTGTTTCTTAATCATCCTTCATCCCAAACCCAGATAATACATTCCAGACACCCACCATTCCCTTGTCCCGAACATCTCCTATTAACTTTCCCTCTCTTACCTTATATACATTCCAGACACCCACCATTCCCTTGTCCCGAACATCTTCTATTAACTTCTCCTCTCTCACCTCATCTACATTCCAGACACCCACCATTCCCTTGTCCCGAACATCTTCTATTAACCCCCTCTCTCACCTTATCTACATTCCAGACACCAACCATTCCCTTGTCCCGAACATCTTCTATTAACTTTCCCTCTCTCACCTTATCTACATTCCAGACACCCACCATTCCCTTGTCCCGAACATCTTCTATTAACTCCCTCCTCCTCGGCTTATCTATACACGTCTCATATTATACCATTCCATCAGAGGTCGATTCCGGCTCTCGGCCCTGTCTGCCCCGATAAAACTTTTACAAAGTTCTATTATGCCACCCCTCCATCCCCGGCGCTCCCGGGAAAGCGACTCCATTTTGTTAAACTACTCTTCACAGCAGCAGCCCGTTAATCCAAGTGCAAAGTTCAATGTTCAAAGGAACTTTATTATCAAAGTACAGTATATCACTATGTACAAAACAGGGATTCCTATTCTTCTGGGCATACTCAATATATCCAACAACCACAATGCATTCTCTGAAAGACCGCACCAACTGGTGTATAACCAATATGAGAAAGACAACAAACTGTGGAGATACAGAATGAAAGGTAGAATAATAATAATAAGGCGATTTTTTAAAAAAAGTTTTGCAACATGAACAGAGTAATATCTACAACTGGTATAATTCCAAAGTCAATACCAAAGGCGTTAGGGTGACACAGCAATATCTATGCAACCGTTCAGAAAGGCGCACTCCGAAATATGACTTGAATAGCAGTTGAGAAAAGAACGTGCGCAGGTTTGCCCAATTTCAGCTCAGAAACAAAAATTACGAGAATAATAACCTCGATCTGAGCAGACAAGGAAGCCCGACCGGCCGGCTCAGAGTGGGAGCCTCTTCCTGTGAAGAGAAGAGTTCCTCGTGGTAATGCAGGACCCGGGGGTTAACACGAACATGACTAAAAGTACACAATTAAAGACCAAAAAATTCAAGACGATAAATACAGAAAATTACAAGAGAAACCAGAGGCAATCCAACACGTTACAGGATCCTACAGCAGTATAACTCAATCTGATTCCTTACACAGCTACAATATAGTGGTAAACATCATTCACCGAAGTATTGCTATGAAGTGTAAACTCATTAATAAACCGGACTTTAATATATATCTCCTTCCTGTAGAGGAGCGAACAGAACAGAATAGAATGCAATGCTTCAGGTGCAACTCAACTGGAGTTCTATAAAACTGCAGCACTGTTTCCTGATCATTGATATCAGTGTCTGGTTGAATAAAGACAATCAAGTCCTTAGCATCTGTTGTCGTTAGTCAACAACCATCGCAAAGAGCTGAATACTTTGACTGAGGGACGATAACCGATTCGGATGCAATGCGAGACCCAACACAAGCTTGAGAACAAAGGTCTCATCTTGAGCACATTGCAGACTTCTGTGGTGGGACGGTTGTCTGTGTCAGAAATGACCATTTTGCCAAGCATCCATCTGAGATACAGCCTCCATGATTATCCTCCTACCACTGAAGTCTGGCCTATAGTGCAGCCTTGCCATTTGCAGTAGATAACCAGAGGGAAAAAAGAAGAATCGGTGATTGAAAAAAAATGCACAATGTGTATTTCCTTGCACATTGATTGTCCATATAGATCCACAGTTTTTTAACTTCCGTTATATTTTATTGTTCCTGTAAGTGTCGGCAAGGGAATTAATCTCAGGTTAGTCTGTGACGACACATACATTGTTTTAACAATACATCCACTCTGACTTTGACTTACCCTATTATTTTTATCCTTTGTTTCATTCACCTTTCGTCAATCGCCGCAGTTGCTGAAAACGAACCTGTCTTCACTCTTTATCAACGCTTCATCGTCAGGGGGATCTGAATAAAATGCCATACGGCTTCTCTTTCTTTGTGTGCTGCTTAAACCCGGAGAACTTTCCGCATTTCCGGTTCTAATCCCCATGCTAACTGTGGGTTGTGATGTGTTGCTTCTAATTCTATTGGAGATGAATTGTGACCGCTACCAGCAGCCCATAACACTGGAAACAGCTTGGAAATCCCCGCCTAATGAACAATTCATTATTTCATAAAGCTCTCCTTTCCGTAGTGTCCCAGATGAACAGGAAAGCCGGCACAGGAAAATATCGCCGGTCCGACCCCTCCATGATCATCCGCTGCCTTGCTAGATTCCTGGGTCTAAACACCGCGATGACATAGAAAGCACCGGGTTTGCTTTAGCCCAAAAGAGCAGTAGACATTTCTCACCGAGACCCATTAGATCCTTCTTGTGTTGGTTTAGCTAATGAGAAAGGAAGAGGACCCAATTTTCCTGTAATGAACTGGGAACTTTCATAAATGTAGCGCTCGGAATAAATAGCGGCAACGGATAGTGAAAGAAGCGAAGGCTGCGAGACGTTCAAATAGTACAGGAAAGCAATCGGGATGTGCGGGGTGGGGAATAGAGAAAAAATATCTCTCTCCACATCCATTACTATTCACAGCACACAGCGGCCTTGTCCGATAAATGTTATATTTTTACTCGTGTACAGAAACAACAACACAGAACTGTACCTGACCTCCGGATTCAATAAATAAAGACCGCTATAGATACACAGGACTGTGATGGACAGAAATGAGCACCTCGGCACGACACGACCTCCCCTGCCCACGTCAGCTGAAAGTGACATGAGAGGGTTCTCAGAAAGCCGGACGAAACAAAGCCGTCACCGCGTCTCGGAACGAAACATGATTCGATGCAACTCACAGTAAACGGGCAATTTCTGTTTTTTTTCCAGTCCACGTTCCCATTCACTCTGCCGAGATTCCACCACACATGCATGCAGTCGGGGTAATTTACAACGCCCAATCAAACTAATAGCCTGGGGAAACAGCAGGCCGACACAAACACGTGAAAAGAATAACTATTCGGACTTAAACCTCCGTATTTTCCACACCCTGTTAACACCAGAGCCAGAATATCGCAAAATACCGCCAATTTCGGAATCTCGTTAATTTAATTGTTCTTTGTTTGAAATTTTCGTTAATTTATGAGGGGGATCAGAGATTTAATAAAATTTGCAACAATTACGCGAAATGTTTAACTTCTGCAAAAAGGAAGGCATGACCTTTCGCGTTGATTAAATTGTCTGAGAGATGATCTGCAGTGCGTGGGCCGCGTCCGGCTCACATTGCCCCCATCTATGACGTCGCAGACGTCCGACCTGTCTCAGACCGGCGGACATGAGGAACCGCACGCCGCAATACATGGCGGGCAAGCTAAATTCAGTGAGGGCACTCACGTCTTTGGTTTTGCATTCGCTTCCGGAAAGAGTGAGGCCTCAGCAAGCGTGGGCGGTGGGCATATGATGTAGATTCGCATGCACTAATCACAACAAGAGTAGCATACGAGTATTGGTGAGAAAACAACTCGTTAGTTATTTTCCGATGCTATCTGGGTGTGTGCATCTCCAACAACGGCTTATTAATCACTGATGTGCCAGCAGCCGGTATGAGCGGGGATCTCACAATGTACAGCACCAACAAGCTGCCTTGACAGTCAGAGTCAGCAGGCCTGGGTCGATCAGCGGAATCGGAGTTGATCATCAGCTGAACAACCATCACCAACGGCATCGCAGGTCGGCCGGACGGGAAAACAAACCGTGTATTCGATCCCCGAACCTGCCAGTGCGATCAGCAATGTTCATGGCCACGTGCGGCTCTCTGGTTGTTCTCCTCTTGACGCTTCCCGAAGGTAAAATTATTTAAGCATAGCTTGTAAATGGTGTTACCTAGCGAAAGGGACAAATGCCTGAGAAATGGGAGCAAAATTCCTTACTAAGCTTGAAGCAGGGCAAAGAAGATATAACTGTAATGTACATAGTGTTTTATAAGTTCAGAGTTGACATATTACAGGTGAATACGTTGGTGTGCTGATATCAGTTGTTGGTGAACGAAGAGAAAGAATGACTGTATGTGAGAGAGTGAGTGTGTGAGAGAGAGTGAGAGAGTGAGAATGTGTGTGTGTCTGTGTGTATGTGTGAGGGAGAGTTAGAAATAGTGACAGAAAGAGAGGAGAGAGTGCTAGAGAGAGAGAGAGAGAGAGAGAGAGAGAGAGAGAGAGAGAGAGAGAGAGAGAGAGAGAGAGAGAGAGAGAGAGAGAGAGAGAGAGAGAGTTGTTATTGCTTTTCACCGGGTGCTTGCTAACTTATCAAAATATACTCTGCTCTCTGCTCTCGGACTTTATTTGAGTCAGAAAAAGGAGTTATTGCAATATCCATTTAAAAGCGTGTCCAAAGGGTAACGCACTTATCCAAGATTAAATGATTTAAATATAATAATACTAATAACCATATTCATCCGTCCCTATCAATACATATCAACAGATTACTTGAAAATCCTGAGAAAGTGCCCGAATTTTTGATGGAAGACAAACATTTATCGTAGCTAAATGAAAAATCATAAATAACATCAAAATATCGTTCTATTACTTGCTTACAAACTGTATATTAAATTGTAACTCCATGTATTTCGCAACAAATCAGCACTCACTTAGATTACCACAATATACTGACAGAAGAGCAGATTCTTTAATTCCAAATCAAGTCCGGGGAAAAAGCTGAAATCTTTCACTTTGACTACCAAAAGCATTTAATTCTGCCCCACACTCATGGTGAATAGACGCTCTTAATATATCTAAACTACGCACAATACTTGCCAGCTCTCTGCAACAATTAGTGAAGTATTGAAACATAGAAGTAGCGAAAACCTACAGCACAATACAGGCCCTTCGTCATCAGCAAATTCCCTAACCCATCCCTCGGCTTCCTCATCCAGGTCATTTATAAAAATCACAAACAGTAGGGTTCCCAGAACAGATTCCTGAGGCACACCGGCCTCCATGCAGTATATAACCCGTCTACAACCACACTTTGCCTTCTGTGGGCAAGCCAATTCTGGATCCACAAAGCAATGTCCCCTTAGATCCCACGCCGTATTACTTTCCCAATAAGCCTGGCATGGGCTACCTTGTTAAAATCCCTGCTGAAATTTATATATACTACATCTACTGCTCTACCCTCATCAATCTGTTTAGTCATATCCTCAAAAAATTCAATCAGGCTGGTAAGTCACGACCTGCCTTTGACAAAGCCAAGCTGACTATTCCTAATCATATTATCCCTCTCCAAATGTTCATAAATCCTGCCTCTCAGGATCTTCTTCATCAACTTACCAACCACTGAAGTAAGGCTCACTGGTCTATAGTGTCCTGGGCTATCCCTACTCCCTTTCTTGAATAATGGAACAACATCCAAAATCCTCCAATCCTCCGGAACCGCTCTCGTCCTCATTGTTGATTCAAAGATCATCAATCTCAGCAATCTCCTCCTTTGCCTCCCACAGTAGCCTGGGTACATCCCTTCTGGTCCCGGCGACTTATCCAACTTGATGCTTTCCAAAAGCTCCAGCACATCCTCTTCCCTAATATCTACATGCTCAAGCTTTTCAGTCTGCTGCAAGTCATCCCCACAATAGGCAAGATCCTTTTCCGTACTGAATACTGAAGCAAAGTAATCATTAAGTACCTCTGCCATCTCCTCAGGTTCCATACACTCTTTTCCACTGTCACAGTTGATTGGTCCTATAATATTACTGTCTATTAACATCCATAAAAGAACAATAACTATTTGTAATCAAACTAAATTGGCAATGGGGTAGAAACCGGAGTGATAGGGCTGTGGGTGCAGTAGTTGCTTAAAGAAATGGAGGCAATGTGTAGTGAGACCGCTAGCAAGGACAGGCTGATGATAGGAAAACATTGTAGTCAAGGGGAAGGGCTGAAACATAAAAGGGGCAAAGTGCGGAAGAGTGACGAATACAGGACTGGCAGGTGTGATATCTGACTGCACCGTCTACACGGACAGGTGGGTGAACCTGTAGCACAATTGAAGATTGACAGGTGTGATATCTGACTGCACAGTCTACACGGACAGGTGGGTGAACCTGTAGCGCAATTGGGGACTGACAGGTGTGATATCTGACTGCACCGTCTACACGGTCAGGTGGGTGAACCTGTAGCACAATTGGGGACTGACAGGTGTGATATCTGACTGCACCGTCTACACGGACAGGTGGGTGAAACTGTAGCACAATTGGGGACTGACAGGTGTGATATCTGACTGCACCGTCTACACGGACAGGTGGGTGAACCTGTAGCACAATTGGGGACTGGCAGCTTTGACACTGTAGGCTTCACTGACTCGTAGCTGAATGATGATTAACCCCAAGAGTGCATCGAAAGAACGGGCAGGCAGAGAGACGAGTTGGGTAGTTCTGTTGGTAAAAATACAAATGAAATCTAATTCGTAGAAAGAGGTGACATAGGATCAGAAGGTTTTAAATCGTCGGGTTAGAGCTCAGAGACAGCTAGGGTACAAATACCCCGACGGGAGTTAAGGTACAGGTCACCGAACATTAGCAACAATGCGGGCTATAAATTATAACGGGAGAGAGAAAATGCACGACAAAACTGCAGAGTTACCGTAGTCATGGGGAATTTCGACATCAAGGTAAATTGCGAAAATGAGGATGCTGCTGTATCCCAAGGGGGGGGGGGGGGTTGTGTAAAATGCCTGAAGATTGTTTGGTAGAGCAGCTCGTGGGATCAGAAATTCCGGATTGGGTGTTGCGCAGTGAGTCGAAATTGATTCGAAAATTTAAAGTTAAAAAAACACTTATGGGACACTGATCATAATATTGTGGCGCTGTGGGTGGGGTTTCTTTGGTCAGGATGGGGAAACAATGACTGGTGATGAAGAACACAGACAAAAACCTGGAGGAAGTCAGCAAGTCGCGCTGCAGCGATGGAGGGGAATAAACAGGCTTTTGTTAAACTTGGGTTTCCATGATTCCCATCCCACTGCTCATCTTCACCTGGAATGAATGTGTGTGAACTCCGGCATTTTTCACAAAAACACGACACCGGTCACACTGAAATTGTGTCAAATCCTCAGATCACAGTGCGGCTGAATGGAGAAGGAATGTGATGAATGAGAATCAGAGAGAAAATGCAAACGGAACATTTCAGTCTAAAGCCCCTGACGTTCATGACCAGTGATTCCAGAGAATGAAATAACACACGATCCCATCAGACAGACAGAAATCATCATGCTGATTGTTCTCTGTAACGTTACAAGACATTATGAGATATTATGAGACCATATTTGATTTCTGTGCCACCGACAGGCAATTTCATTAACACAGCTTCCGTCTTTCATCAAGTCGCATATCATTATCATGATAGAGCTGAGCTCAGCGTTCATGACTTTTGTTGAAACATGACACAACACTCAACATTGCTTACCAGGTACACCGATAGCCACAATGACCAGATAGTATATATTCCTGATGCGGAGAAATGCTTCCAGCATTTTCTGAGTGGGTTGATGAGAGGATTTCAGCAGCCGACAGTCGTTCCGAATGTAAATAAATGGGAGAAATCTTCCTTAACCCTCAATTTGTACACCTGCTAATCTCCACGGGATAGCGACACTTCAGATCGTTCATGAAAATAAATAACAGATTTAAGAAGATGGAATATAGTGAATGTGTCAGCGGGTGAAATATCAGCTGTCATTTAAATAGTTTGTAATATTTAATTGGAAATCCCCAGAGTACCGACAGAACAGATTAAACTCTTTGGTGTCGAAATGAAACTTTCTCTCTGCGGGGAGGTAATTGTCCAAAGGGGGGGGGTCATGCCCATCCCTTTCCCTCTGAAATATTTACCTCCTTGCTACCGGCCTTGTAGGGAACAGAAGGTAGTGGATTTGGTCTTTAGTTGGGGCAGACCTGGTAAAATGAAGTGAGCTCTTGTACTGCAGATTGGAGTTCATTCCCCGACATAAACTCGTCAGCTCCCCGATTTCGGAAAAGTATAAAGCCCGCTGATCTCACATTCGAACTGATCTCCTGTTATAAATGATTTCTTCACTGGTGTAAAGGTGGACTGGTCAATGAAAACGCTCCTCAAACAACGCAGGGTTTACATACAGCTGACTCTGTGTTGCTGTTCCACGCCAAACTGGTGGGGCTGAGAATGACATGAGGCCTCCCAACTCACTGAGCGCTTCACACAGAACATTTCTGAAAACTGACAACATGACTCTCATATTCACTGTTTCAAATAGTTCTCTGAAAAAAACATCACTTGGACTCGATGGACGTGTGAACATTTCGAACATAGAACATCAGACTCTACAACACATTACACGCTGTTCGGCCTCCGATGATGCGGGATCTTACAACCTACTCTGAGATCAATCTCACCCTCCTTTCCAACATAACGCTGCATTTTTCCATCATCCATGTTCCTATCTTATAGTCCCTGTAATGTATCAGCCTTTACCAATCAATAACCGGTTAGAGACCATTCTATGAAGTACGGTACAAATATAGTTAAGGAATGGAAAATAAACTTTACAGTGCTTTAAACAGAAAGTTATAATTGTCAAAGTTAACCATGAAATCTCACTAATTTTCTACAGTGATTTATTATTTGTATTTTTGTTCATTGCGACCCAGGAGTTCACTGGAAACCCGCAGTCCCCTGGTTTGAAAATACAACGGTAGTCTTTCAGAACCTCACCCGTGGTTCACAATGCCGCAACAGTCTCGGTCAATCCTACAGAAATCTCCTCGTTTGATTGTATTATTAATCACTAAATTCAACCACGTTTAGGTCAGTCAGAACCTACACTTGAAAACACTTTGCCGACTACCGGATTGGTCGCCACCTTCCTACTGATCTCGAAATGTCTCTCCAGTATGCTGCGCTCCATCCACCCGGTTCCTAACCGATCTCCAGCGATGTTTTAAACATCTGAGCCAGGGCCTCGGCAAGCTCTTCCCATGCGTCCCTCATCAGCCCGTGTTACTCAGAATCAGAACCTGCTCATTGTCAGTCAGTAATCAAACTGAAATAAATGGGAACATATAAAGAGTCTGAGAGATTATAAACAGAACGGGGAGAGCAGGAATGACCACTGAACGCGCGTTGCTAAGGGACAGTCGGGTGTTACACCTGATCGAGCTTCGTTCAGGAGCTGAGTCACAGGAGGAAAGAGGCTCCGGCCATAACGAAAATTCCAGCCTCTGTTGGGGATTTATCGATCTTTACGGTTGATAATGCAACAGTTTTACTCGTGAAGACCAGAATTGTAATTTCACAACGTTGAATTCTCCACTTTGTTTGGAGAAAGTTGGGAGTCGACCGTTTTACTGTGGATTACATTAGATTTAACATCACTTCTGATTCAGAGTTATAAACACGAGCTCCTGCAGAGAAGCTTTCTTTGTAGTTGAAAATAACGGTATCTGGACCAAACATATGTTTCCCAGTCACATTGCTTTCTAATTTACTCAAAAGAAACATACACTGATTTGTGCAGAATGTTTTATTTATTTCCAATATTATTATTTGTTTTCTCAAATAGAACGCCGTTTAATTCCTAAATGTCCCAATACAATCATGAGTTCGATATTGTAAATATGCATCTCGAGGCGCAGTTGTGTGGCAGGTGAACATCATTATGGAAATCCGCACTCTAGTGTACGACGGAAGAAGGGAATGAGGGTTTAAGGTATTATTTTCACAGTAGAGAGAGCGAGAGAAAGGCAACAACAGATATGAAGACGGAAAAGGGGGAACGGGATTTGGACACGTGGACCCACAGTTAGATCTCGACAGCTCAGGTCTAATTCTAGGTCTCCACTACACTGACCCTTACCCAGAATCCCTGGCGCGCTCACCGGTAACAACGTGGCACTTGTCCGATGTTGTTAGAATGGGAAATGCAAAAGAGGACACGTCCATATCTATGCGTCCGCCCGTGTGTGTGTCATGGTTTGTGCACGTGTTGTTTATTTATCACAATCGCGTTATGCGTATCTGAGTATTTATTTCCGTGCGTCCATCTGTGTGCACTCCTGTGCTTACATTTCCGTGTGTGAGTGTCTGGGTGTACATGTGTCTGCCCGGCCGTTTGCATGCGTAAGCGTCTCAGTGTCTTTGTACCCGTGTGGCTTCTGGAAATCTGTCTATACTTGATCATGTAGGTCACATCGTGTGTGTGTGTTTGTGTGTACGTATGCGCGTCTGTCTCCGTTTCTGCATGTATAACCCTGTGTGTTTCCTCGGGAATGTCGTTATAACCTTGTCCGTAGCTTTATGCGGGACAGTGGGTGAGTGCGTGTATCTGCCTGCACGTAAACAACACCCGGAATGAGAAAGCTAGGCTCAGCGGAACAACCATGTTTTCTTGTCCAGCCGTGAGACAGTAACGTGACAGTAGTTGCTGTCGTCCGGCCGTCTACTTTGATCGTCATATAAATGAAGAGTGATGTGTTATCTTACGAATGCAATCAAGAACATGTCTGAAGCAGTTGTGCTCAATAGGGTTTCTCAGTATAACTAACAATGATTTATTGATGATTACAGTAATACTTGGAGAATTAGTAATGACAATATAACTTTTTGATAAACAGAAAGAAATAATTACCGTCTGTAATTTCTTTCTATTCTGATATGTGCAGAATTTGATACATTTGTAAGGATTCAATTTACATAAGACAGAGGAACAATTGTTCCCGAGAAATGTGAAAGTCTGAAACCTGTGCAGCCATTTGGAGGAACTTTGACTGGGCCACATGGCCGGCCGGCTTTTTAATGCCTATTTCCGATGTAAACCCGTCCCATTCCATCACGAAACGACAGCGTTAAGCAGAAGTAAAGGAAATATAAAGCCAATTGTCTGAGCGGTACAAGACAGCTTGTCTGCTCTCCCGGGCCCAGAACACAGTCAGGACAGTTCGGCATTCTGAGGAGATCCACACTCACGTCATTCCACACATGCGCAGTAGAGAGCCCCCCCCGACAAGCTGCATCACTGCTTGGTACGGAAACTGTATCACAGCGGGCAGGAAGACTCTGCAACGGTCGGTGAAAACGGGCAAACTCACCACTGGCACCGGCCGAACTGAATCAGGGACATATAGACAGAAAGGTGCCGGTCAGTGGCCAGTAACATCGTGAAAGACAGCTCATGGACTGTTTGTCCCATCCCATCAGGGAGGATGCAACGTCGAAACCACCCCGTGACCATCAGCCACAAAGTAAGTACTTTCCCCCAGAAATAAGGGTGATCAACACATCCGCCCACGAGCTCCGCCAGTACTTTATTACTTCGGGCCAGACACAGCCGAACGACACTTTATGTAGATGAAAGCAATCTGTAGATGTGATCGATCCTATGCATTGATATTTACTGTGTTGCTTTTCTGGTGTGTTTCTTTGTGTTTTTCTTCTGCTGCTTTGGATCCGGAGTAACAATTAATTTTGATCTCCTTACATCTATCTACAGGGAATAACACTACACAATCTTGAAACTTGAAATCACGAATCTTGAAATGTGACTGCTCCAAAGCATAAACAGCAAAATTGTCGATCTAACATTATGGCCTCTGCTGAATTGACTTTATCGCCCGCGATGGTGATTATTTACAGCGAGTGATTATAATATCTGGAGTTCAGTATCACATCATAGCCTGGGGCCATTGGGAATTGTTATGAGTGATGAACAGACCTGATGGACAATGGGGTGCAGAGTTAACCATCCACCCCCCCCCCCCCGAGAACCACGAATATATTGCTGTTGCTATGTTGCTCATGAGAGAGAGTGAGAGAGAGAGAGAGAGAGAGAGAGAGAGAGAGAGAGAGAGAGAGAGAGAGAGAGAGAGAGAGAGAGAGAGAGAGAGAGAGAGAGAGAGAGAGAGAGAGAGAGAGAGAGAGAGAGAGAGAGAGAGAGAGAGAGAGAGAGAGAGATGAAACACAGGCAAGAACATCTGCTACAGATAAGAGGGGCAGAGAGCAGAGAGACTATGGATTTACTGTATATTGACTCATACATCGATAGAGCTTGATTATTATTGATTATTATTGCTACACTAATAAACACCTTTAGTTTCGTACCACCAGACTGCAACGGATTCTTCTTTCTCTGCTGGTCTGACACCCAGTTACGGGGTACGTGACAGAATAAACACAGTCTACTGTCAAGTGTTATGTCTCCTGATGAAGCGCACAATTGTGATCACTGGCCATTTAACTGCGGCTATGAACTGCTCTCTGAACTTAGACTGTGTTACTCCATATATAAATGTGTTCGTGCACAGACTCAGGTTCTGCAACATGTATCCAAGTTCCTCCAAGATAAATTCAGAATCGGCGTAGCTATTGGGATCTGTCCCTCCGACGTTATATTTGAAGAAATTGACAACAGTCGCCAACCACAAAATGATAAAGCTGCCGGATATGGTGAAGAGGAGGATCGCAGAGCGCCGCCTGCTTTCCATTTCCGGGTCACTGCAGTTCTCCCCCTTTCTCTGACCTCTCAGTCCCTTACGAACCCGACTGGCCGCTAAAATGTGCCGGACCGTCAGGGTGTTGAGGACCAGAATTAGTGCGAATGGAATCAGTGGGGTTAAACTCTTGTCGAATTGGTCAAAGCTCACCCACTGGTATTCAATGTAGTAAGCAGGGTTGAGCTTACAAAACCATAAAACACCGTTAATTATCTCTCTTGGGTTATGAATGAAATAGAAGGGGATATTTTTTAAGCACATAAGAGTGGAGGTTGTCGCCAGAACCAAGGCCGCTGTCCTTCCTGTGCAATAGCCGGCTTTTAACTTCTGACAACAAATGGCGACAAACCGATCGAAGGTGAAGGTGACGGTGAGCCAGACCGAACAATCTCTGGAAGCACATTGCAGTACAAAGATAATGCTACACAAGGGATACGTCTCCAAGAAGGATCCCGGGAAATAGTACTTGGCCCGTGTGAAGAGCGCAGTGACGACTGCCGTCAGATCCGCCGCTGCCATGGCAACCAGGTAGCGTGTGGTGCACGTGGAGAGGCCGCACTTCCCCCGGGACAGGATTGCAATCGCCACTATGTTCACTGTGCGGCAGAGAAGAGAAAACAGGTATGGAATCAGAACATTGTCTTATTCAAACTTTCAAATTCATTCGTAAGGCCAGTGACGTAGTGGGGGTCGAACTGGACTCTCTGACGGTGGTGTCTGAAAAGAGGATGCTGTCCAAGTTGCATGCCATCTTGGACAATGACTCCCATCCACTCCATAACGTACTGGTTTGGCACAGGAGTATATTCAGCCAGAGATTCATTCCACCGAGATGTAAAACTGAGCGTCATAGGAAGTCATTCCTACCTGTGGCCATCAAACTTTACAACTCCTCCCTCGGAGTGTCAGACACCCTGAGCCAATAGGCTGGTCCTGGACTTATTTCCACTTGGCATGAGAAACTTATTTTTATTTAATTATTTATGGTTTTATATTGTTATATTTCTTCACTATTCTTGGTTGATGCGGCTGTAACGGAATCAATAAAGTATGTCTGTTTGTCCATCTGTCTGTAAATTTATTATCAAAGAAGGTATAAATTATTCAATCTTGCTTTTTATTTGCTCGCAGGTAGCCATGAAGTAAAAACATGAAAGAACGCTAAAATTAAAAATAAAAGACCATCGAAATTTGAGTCCTTAGATCATATCACCGGAGCAGCCCGGAGTAAGCCCAAGGCCTCGCTTAACCGTTCATCATACTAGCGGGCACGGAGCACAAAAGCCAGTGAAATCTTCACAACCTCATCGCTATGGTCAGAGGAGTGACCATGGCTGAGAACGAGCGAAATGACCTCTCGCCCCGGAACCCCACACCCTGTCTTTTCACTCGATATGGGTCGGCGTAGAAATCGACCATACAAATGTACAGCGGAAGAATCCATTGCCTTGGACACCGCACAGGGCCACTTGTCCGAGCATCGGAACTCCGTCTGCAACCATCCTGTAACACACCATCTCGACTCATTCCCCAATTCGACTCGTCATCTCTCGCCTCTTTACTGTTTGTGGCAACAATTGAACGCAGTTTGTCTTAGAAAAAAAAATTCCTCAGTAATATTTTAGTGAGATCTCTTAACTTTTCCATCACCAGTGAGCTGTCTCACCTGCTCGGTAGCGCCATCTTAACCGGAGTTGAGGGACTGTGTAGCATTTCTTCATATTCCTGCAAATTCCCGCAAGAAAAGTAATCTCAATCTGGTTTATGTCGATAACTGATAATAAATATGCTTTGAACTATGAACATTAGGATGTACAACATTTGGATTGGAAGAACTAACGTTATAAAACTGAAATTCTAGACCTAAAAAATAATGTTCTGCATGCCTTCGGCTCTCAGATCTGATCCGACGGAAGAGAAGTGCAATTAATATTTTAATTCGGAGTAGTTCGTCGGAAGTGGGTTGGAGTTATAGGCACTTGAGTGAGTGTAGAAAGGGAGGACTCTTTCCGAGTGGAAGCTGGGTAGTCATGTCATAGGAATCGGCTGTAGGAAATGTTAATGGTCAATGGATGAGTGAAATGGGCAAATAGATGGATATAGGATTGAGAAAGTGCGGCGCAGAGGACTTTCTCAGGGCTGTCCTTCACTCTCAGATGTGAAGGGCAATGATAACACTGTTGTAACCTGGCTGAGAGAACAACAGAGATGGGCGGGTGCGACAGAGAGAGATATCAATGCTGTCTCCTTTCCAATTCTGGGAAAGACCCTTCGTCCGGAAACGCTCGTTTGTTTCCTATTCCCCTTGGATGCGAACGCACCTGATGGTCATTTTCCAGATTAATGCCGGTTGTTCAAATGACAACGGGCTTGATAGCATCACCAGTCTACAAGTCCTCTTCGAAACTGACCATCTCGGGTTATCGCCAAGAAGCATTGGATGGTGAAACTTATAGACCACAAACCACCGCCTGCAGTCCATTCTGGATCGCTGCAATTCGCTCACTTTCTCTGAATCCCCCAGTCCCTTCCGGGCCCGACTGGCCGCTCCCAGAAAGCAATAAGGCCAGAAGACAGGGGAGCAGCATTAGCCTATTCGACAAATCGAGGCTGCTCCGCCGGGCAAAAGGTAAAATAAAAGTTGGAAAAAAAGATGTTGGAAGCCCGAAAAACAAACAGAAGGGCAGGCATCATGTCCCAGGAGGCAAACAGCGTTAAAGCTTCTGGAAAATAATCTTCCCTCAGATCAAGTACAGTCCATCAGATCAAGAACAGTCCATCAGTATAACCTTCCCTCAGATCAATAACAACAGTCCATCAGTATAACCTTCCAACAGATCAATAACAACAATCCAGTATAACCTTCCCTCACATCAATATCAACAGTCCATCAGTATAACCTTCCCTCAGATCAATAACAACAGTCCATCAGTATAACCTTCCCTCAGATCAATATCAACAGTCCATCAGTATAACCTTCCCTCAGATCAATAACAGTCCATCAGTATAACCTTCCCTCAGATCAATAACAACAGTCCATCAGTATAACCTTCCCTCAGATCAAGAACAGTCCATCAGTATAACCTTCCCTCAGATCAATAACAACAGTCCATCAGTATAACCTTCCAACAGATCAATAACAACAATCCAGTATAACCTTCCCTCACATCAATATCAACAGTCCATCAGTATAACCCTCCCTCAGATCAATAACATCTGTCCATCAAGTATAACCTTCCCTCGGATCAATAACAGCAGTTCATCAGTACAACATTCTTTAATCAATAACAACGGTCCATCAGTTAAGTAGAGGAAACGTGCTGGTTTCTGCTGTATTTTCTTCTCTCTGTGCTGACCGCAGCCTCCAATTTTATCGGTAAAATCGAGAGTCCTGCTGGTACAGACCGTAATAAAGTGCGTGTCGTGAAGGGAGCCGAGACTGCACCGTGAGTATGTGAAGGAAACTCCCTACATCACTTGGCGTCTTTCACGAGGTGATAAAATTGTATGAAAAAAGACAAAGTAATCATCATACATTGCAATTGATAAAGTCATTTTGGATCAAACTAGATAATGCCTGTCTATGAAATGGTTAACCCCTTATTATTCTTGATAGCCTCTGTAAAGTGTAGTAAAGCGAAAAGGAAGATTTGTCCACAAGACGTTCGCCGGGTACCAGACTGACACACACAACAATCCGGAAGAGAACGACAGCTGAGGTGGCGTCTTGGGAACGACTAAAATGTCAACATTTCCGCCCAGAACCCAACATTAGATGGCAGAACTCGAATTTGTGTCTGCTGCCATTTCTACACCTTGGCTAATTCTAGGTTGTTTTATTTCAATACTGTGTACATTTTCCAGGAAAATATTTAGACAATTTGCTCTGAGTACTGCAGCCTGCCACTAAATTTTCAACATCCTTGCTGTCGCCTGACGGGGAGAGCAGAACTATCTTGTGTTTATGTACGTGCCTCTTGTTGTATACACAGGGGAACATATCCCTGTTTGCTTTAACTGAAACGTCAGCTGCCAGATTTTAACTCCCGTTTAATCGTTTCCTATGCAGACGCTGAGAACTCGCTGAGATCTAGATACGGAAATTCCCCAGTATTATGAGCGCAATATCGATCAGTCTCGAGACCCAATTCCAGAAAGTCAAAATTAAGCAAACGAACGGTGGACAATTTCACCGCCTACCTAGTTATATGTCTTCATCGCGTAAGTTAATGTATCTTGTTAAAACATGCTTCATTAATCTGAATTTCCTCTGATTTAGAAGTAACACAGTTTAATGCAGTCATAACATATAATTACTTAGCAATTGTGTCCCCTCATGAAAATGAAAGGCATCAGTATTTTAGCTGAACAATTGCAGAGTAACAAAGTGGGGAATTAAAAATAAATATCTGCTGGTGCAGAAAATCGGAGTTTAAAATAAAGCAGAATATGCATTCTATAGGTCAGACATCAGTGGAGAACGGGACACAGAGCTACTGTTCGAGGTCTGAGAATCTTCATCAGACTTACCCGGAATATTAAATGCATTTCCCTTTTCACCGTTACCTCCCGGCCTGTTGACGCTTTCCAGAATTTTCTGTTTCATTCTGAGACAACGAGGTTCATGGAGATCTCAGAAGTCGCCAGAAATCAAGCTTTCCTTCACGCTTCTATGACCAGAATCAGCACATTGTGCTCAGTGCTGTTCAAGTGTATCTGTCCGTGACAATGGGAATTACACTGAGTTCTATGACCAGAATCAGCACATTGTGCCCAGTGCTGTTCAAGTGTGTCTGTCCGTGACAATGGGAATTACACTGAGTTCTATGACCAGAGTCAGCACATTGTGCTCAGTGCTGTTCAAGTGTGTCTGTCCGTGACAATGGGAATTACACTGAGTTCTATGACCAGAATCAGCACATTGTGCTCAGTGCTGTTCAGGTGTATCTGTCCGTGACAATGGGAATTACACTGAGTTCTATGACCAGAGTCAGCACATTGTGCTCTGTGCTGTTCAAGTGTGTCAGTCCGTGACAATGGGAATTACACTGAGTTCTATGACCAGAATCAGCACATTGTGCTCTGTGCTGTTCAAGTGTATCTGTCCGTGACAATGGGAATTACACTGAGTTCTATGACCAGAATCAGCACATTGTGCTCAGTGCTGTTCAAGTGTGTCTGTCGGTGACAATGGGAATTACACTGAGTTCTATGACCAGAATCAGCACATTGTGCTCAGTGCTGTTCAAGTGTATCTGTCCGTGACAATGGGAATTACACTGAGTTCTATGACCAGAATCAGCACATTGTGCTCAGTGCTGTTCAAGTGTGTCTGTCCGTGGCAATGGGAATTACACTGAGTTCTATGACCAGAATCAGCACATTGTACTCAGTGCTGTTCAAGTGTATCTGTCCGTGACAATGGGAATTACACTGAGTTCTATGACCAGAATCAGCACATTGTGCTCAGTGCTGTTCAAGTGTATCTGTCCGTGACAATGGGAATTACACTGAGTTCTATGACCAGAGTCAGCACATTGTGCTCAGTGCTGTTCAAGTGTATCTGTCCGTGACAATGGGAATTACACTGAGTTCTATGACCAGAATCAGCACATTGTGCTCAGTGCTGTTCAAGTGTGTCTCTCCGTGACAATGGGAACTACACTGAGTTCTGGTATTTCTAAATATTATTCTCATTGTCAACAGAATGACCCGTCTATAATCCTCAAGCGGATGCTATATCCCGTAACCATGCGGGTCTGTCCAGACATGGAGAAACATTTCAAAAATATCCGTAACATGCCACATGACATTTATTTACAAAACCGCAATTAATCAAAGGCAAGCTCTGATGGATAATACAATTTAGCGAGAGGAAGCAGGAGTATAATAATACATTAACTTTCAGCAAATATCCGAATGAAGCAATCACGTTATTATGTAAGGGATTCTGTGCACACTTGCAGTCTGCAAGTGCCTTTCAGATAAAACTTAAAATTTGTTGACTGTTAATGAGTTTTCAATTCCTGCTTCCTCAAGGTTTACAAGATCGCCACTCCACAGGATGGTTTGCCTTTCAGTTAATAACTAAATCCATTGGCATATTTCAGTCAGTGAAGGGAATGTTTTTGCCTGTCATCTGAACATTAATAATCCAGAATATTGCAAAAAGACAACGAACGCATCAGCAGACAAGAAAACAAACAAACAAACAACACGGAGACGGATGTACCAAACATTTTGTTTTCATCTGCCGTCATGTGACAATAGCAACGTGTTACTTGGACCAAAGTTCAGCGAACGTTAAAAGCTGCGATTAACCGGCCACAAATAGACCAATAAATTGTGCAAGATCGAGGTATAATAATGAGTTCCCAATAGTATTTTCAGTGCCTAGTAAAAGTGCAGGTGCCCCGAAGCTATCGTCACATAAATTAGGGCTACAACAAGGGAGTTTTATCAATGTAACCAAGAATTCTTATTTGTGAATCACGTACTCATTGATATGGATTTCCGTCACCGGGAACAAGCGCAGATCGGAATATTTTAGAGATTATAAACCTTGCATTGATCTTTCTACTACACTTTTGTTTAATACCACACAGTAAGTAGGCTATGTCACCCAACGACAATCATACAGCCGGTATATGTTTCTTTGTCTTTCGTTTTATGTCATCTAAAGGCAATTTCATTAAAACATTTTGAGTCTTTCATCGAGGAGTATATAATTTTCATCAATGATAGTACTCCGTTCAGCGTTCATGACTTTGTTTTTAATCATAGCACTCAACGCCACTTACCAGGAACACCGACAGCCACAATGACCAAATAGTATGTATTCCTGATGCTGGAAAATGTTTCCAGCATCTTGTAAGTGAATTGATTAAAGGATATCAGCAGTCGACAATCGGTCGAAAGGAAAGTCAATGGAGGAAGTCTCTCTGAACCCTGAAAGTATACACCTGACAATCTCCACGAGACACCGACGCTTCAGATCGTTCATGAAATTAAGTAATAGATTTCAGAAGACAGAATATCTTGACTGTGTCAGCAGGTGAAATATCAGCTGTTATATAAATAGTTTGTAATATTTAATTGGAATTCCCCAGAATACCGACAAAAGACATTAAACTCTTTGGTGTTGTAATGAAACTTTCTCTCTGCGGTGAGGTAATTGTCCAAGGGGAGTTTGACATGCCCATCCCTTTCTCTGTGAAATATTTATCTCCTTGCTGCCAGCCTCTGAGGGCACAGAGGATAGTGGATTTTCTCTTTACTTAGGGCAGACCTGGTAAAATGAAGTGAGCTCTTGTACTGCAGATTGGAGTTCACTCCCCGGCATAAACTCGACAGCTCCCCGATATCGGAAAATGATAAAGCCCGGTGATCTCACATTCGAACTGATCTCCTGTTATAAATGACATCTTCCCTGGTGTAAAGGTGGACTGGTCAATGAAAACGCTCCTCAAACAACGCAGAGTTTAAATACAGCTGACACTGTGTTGCTGTTCCACGCCAAACTCGTGGGGCTGAGAATGATATGAGGCTGCCCAACTCACTGAGCGCTTCACACAGATCATTTCTGCAAACTAACAACATGACTCACATATTCAGCGTTTCACATGTTATAAATATAAATTTGATTCAATGGATGCAAGAACATTTGGAACATGAGGTATCGAACACTAGAACGCAGTAAACGTCCTTCAGCCCCCGATGTTGTGCGATCCTTCAAACTACACTGAAATCAATCTAACCCTCCTTGCCAACTTAGCGCTCTATTTTGTTATCATCCACCTGCCTACCTTAGAGTGCCTGTGATGTTTCGGCCTCTACCACCACTCCTGGCAGGATTTTCCACCTAACCGTAATTCTCTGTGTAATAACGCTCATCTCTGGCTTCCTCGCAATAACTCCCCCCAGCCCGCTTAAATGATGGACCTTCATATTGTCCATTTCCCACCTGGTTATCTACTCCATCCATGGCTTTTGTCATATTGTACAACTCTAAAACGTCACCTCTCATCCCCCTTCTCTCCAAAGAGAGAAGCTACAGCTCGCTCAACCTTTCCTCACACGACATGCTCTGTAATTAAAGCATCCTGGCAAATCTCCTCCGCGTCCTGCCTATAACGAGACGACCGGAACGTGATGTAATATTCTGAGTGTGGCCTAACTAGGCTTTTACTGGGCTGCCACTTTACCTCGCCGCTCCTGAATTCAATCTTCAATAAACCAAAACAATTTAAAGTAATTGGAATTAATATAACACCCTGAAAACAAAACTTCACTCAACACCAGTGAATACTGTGGGAGAGCTATTGTTGGAGTTACCCAGTTACAGAGCTTTCATCTTCTCTCTCGAAGTCCGTGTCAGTGTAATTACCCAAAACCAAGCGGGGTCTGTCTTTGGGATTGAACCGGCCGGACGATTTAATTTGCACTGATAAGTACGTTTGAAAATGTTCGACAGAGTGCGCTGGAGTTACACACGCAAAATTCAGGTGGAGCTCAGCCGGTCAGGCAGCATCTATGGAGAGGAACCAAGAGCAGACGTTTCAAGCCGAGACTGTCCATCAGGAACGACGTCAGATTCCACCATTGCTGTCTGACCTGCTGAGTTCCTCCAGCATTTTCTGTGTGTTACTCTAGATTACCAGCATGTGCAGAACCTTGTGGGTTGATGGTGGAACGAGCAGGTTCAGCGGGGTGGAGATAACTGAGGGAGAATTGGTGGAAATTTACAGGCTAACAAAGTAAACACCATTCCTAGTTTAGGACGGGTGGAGTTCAGCTGG
This sequence comes from Hypanus sabinus, assembly GCF_030144855.1. Classification (NCBI taxonomy): domain Eukaryota; kingdom Metazoa; phylum Chordata; class Chondrichthyes; order Myliobatiformes; family Dasyatidae; genus Hypanus; species Hypanus sabinus. The sequence goes on from NW_026781804.1 coordinate 445,218, forward strand.
CACGGAGTTCAGATATTTAGTCACAGATAAATAGTAAAGTGAAGAGAACATCACAGAACCGGAATCGGTCGGACTGGTGATGCAGGATTTTCATCGGAAAGTTGTTCATTCCTTTCCTCACCCCCAATACAGATGGACACGAGTTCTTCCAGCAGGTTATCTGTTGCTCCGTATTAGAACTGAGAACATGGAATTGTGACGAGCTCTTAAGGTTTATTCAATATGGAATGTATTTTAAAAAGAGAGTGTATGTATACTGATTTAGAGAGAAAGAGAGAGAGAGAGAGAACATGAGTTGCCATGGTTACGGAAGGGCGGGGCTATGTGATGGACAGCTGGCGTTCAGCATGTTTGGGATATATACAAGGTCAGCTGGCTTTTCATACAGACACACAGGAGACACAGACAGAAATAGACACTAGTTGAGCATTGTGTGCCCACGAAAAGGGAGGGTTTTGCTCGCAGTACGAAATAGTGTTGTCTGGTGGAAAGCTATCGGTATGTTTAACCCTTGACTGGGTTGATAACTTTACCGCTTGAAGACGGTACCCTTTTGTGTGGTTACACTCGGTGACTTTAACAGGACATCAGAGGACAACATGGGGAGAATCGACGGCATCGGTTTACTTGGGAAACAAATCATCTCTCTCTCTCTCTCTCTCTCTCTCTCTCTCTCTCTCTCTCTCTCTCTCTCTCTCTCTCTCTCTCTCTCCCTTTCTCTCTCCTCAATCTACTCAAATCAATATCACGAACTGAACTCACTTCATACCTATAGCATCGTAAGCCTATATAATTTACCACCTAAGCTTGAAGAAGTTTGGGGTTTTATATTTACACACTTATATATGCATAAACTCTGCTAACCTGTTTGCTTTATCTTGTTTATTTTCTTACATAGATGCTAATAAAATAGTATTTGTTAACAGAAGACTCAGACTCCAGGTGTGTTCCATTTTTGCTGGTCCTTTTAACCCGCTACGGCGTACATAACGAAAGTGGGGGCTCGTCCGGGATAGGACAAAAATTTTGCGGGGCGCTTATTGATTGAGGGATTATCAATCTTATTGGCTAATCTTCCTTTGTTTTTTTTCGTGTGTGAAAATCAGCAGAGATGAACGTTGGGGAATTTCTGGCATCGCCAGACCCTATGGCTTTAAATAAAGCTAGTAAGGATGAGTTGTGGGAAGTTGTTAATGAACTGAAACTTAAGGAGGTAAATAAGGGCATGACAAAGGTAGAACCTGAAGGACAATAGTAGAATACTATATCACTACGAAGCAATTTGTTGAAGAGGAGTTAAAGGGTTTTCCTTTAGGTAACGAGGAGATCCAGTTGCCAGTGGAACAAAGGAAGTTAGATAGACAAATTAGAGACTGCGAAAAAAGAAAAAAAAAATAAAGGCAGTATGATGCTAGAGGCAGATAAGCAGAGAGAAGAAGCAGAAAAACAGAGGGGAGAGAGAGAGAGAGAGAGTGAGAGAGAGAGAGAGAGAGAGAGAGAGAGAGAGACAGACAGACAGAGAGAGAGACAGAGAGAGAGAGAGACAGAGAGAGAGAGAGACAGAGAGAGAGAGAGACAGAGTGATCGAAAGAGAGAAATGGCTGTGACAGGACCAAGAGTTAGGCCGTGGTGATAAGCTGGTTGTACCGTTTAATGCCAGCCAAGAGATTGTTAGCATCTCCATTTAATGAGGCCGAAGTTGATAGGTATTTTCTGCATCTTGAAAAGGTAGCCCAGAATAGGAAATGGCCGAGGTATCAGTGGGCTGTCCTGTTACAAAGTGTGATTAAGGGGAAGACTCAGCAAGTGTATTCTGCTCTTACGGTTGAACAGGCAAACGATTACAACACGGAGGCGTATAGATAAAAGTTCAGAGATCTGATGAAGTCTTGGAACCAAACGTATGTGATGTTTGCCCATGAAAAACAGGTGTACCTATCGTTGTTCTACCTCAAAAGGGGCGAATGAGGATATTAACAATTTAAGAGAGTTGATATTGATTGAAGAATTTAAAAACTGTGTTCCTGATTACGTAAGGACGTACTTAAATGAAAAAGAGGCTGGGAACCTTTCAGCGTCTGCTAGACTAGCCGACGAATATGCCTCAACCCATAAGGTTAAGTTTGTCTGGAGGAAGTGCTGCCGAATGAGTAACAGAGATAACAACTATAATCCGCAGGTTAAACCAGAAAATAAGTCGGGAACTAGTGACAAGAGTAAGGAGGAAAGAAAGCAGTCAAAAGAAAAGTCTTCTAGTTTTCCATGTCACTTTTCTAAGAAGGCTAGTCATGTGGCGGCTTATTGTTTCGCTCTGAAAAGGGAAAAAGGGAAAGAAAAAGCGACAATTCCAAATGCTTGTGTTCAGTCGGTTGGAAAACCGCTAAGGAAGCAGGGGTCTGACCGAATGCAAAAGAAATCTGAGTGGTTCGCCTCGAATAGGTTTCTGTCTGTAAAGGAGGGGTTAACCTCATGATAGCAAAGTCAAGGGTGTAAATCATGACGATTTTTCAGAGTCTCGATTCAGGAATAATTAGGGTTCAGCCCGTTTGAAATTGCTTTCGGTCAAAGGGCTAGAGGACCGTTAACAGTGAACACTCCGAGAACAGCGGTCTAATCAGGAGGTGTGTGTAAGCGTGCTCAGTTATGCTTTGGAATTTAGAGACAGACTTAACAAAGTTTGTGACTTTCTAAAACAGAACTTACAGAACTCTCAGAGAAAGATGAAGGTCTGGTATGAGGGAAAAGCTAGGGAACAGAGATATCATGTTGGAGATAAGGTTCTGTTACTGTTCCTCCTCCTGAACAAACACTCCAAGCGAAATTGATTCTTTGTACTGGATCGGTGGAAGGCTAAGCAAGTGGTACACGTAAACATGATAAAGCCTTGCCATCACTCGGAGACAGCACCTGCGAGTACTGTTATGAATACAAGTGAAGTCGTGGGTACTGGTACCAGGGTACCAGATAATTTTAACAAGCTAAGTAGATTCCCAACAAGGCTCAGGAATTCCGATGTTTTGGAAAACATGGACACTAAAATCCATCACTTGGAACCTGACCAGCAAAGTCAACTGAATGGGGCTAATTAGCAGATTTATTCCCTGACATTCCCAAACACTGCACAGCTGCTGTGCATGATGTAACTGTAGATAAAGCTGATCCGATTAAGCAGCATCCTTACACAATGAACCTAGACAAAAGTAAAATGGCTGAGCAAGAAATTGGTTACATGCTGACAAACGGCATCATTGAGCCATCTACATCTGACTGGGTGTTTCTCTGCGTCTTTGTGCCTAAGCCGGATGGGAGCATGAGATTCTGTACTAATTACAGGAAAGTTAATGCAGTAACGAAGACAGATGCTTATCCCATCCCGAGAGTGGATGACTGTATTGATAATGTGTGAAAGGCCAAATACCTCACAAAGATTGACTTGATAAAAGGATACTGGTGAGTTCCCTTGACAGAAAGGTCCAGAGAAATGCCTACATTTGTGGCACCATCTGGTCTGGATGAGTACAATGTTTTACCCTTTGGGATGAAACAATGCTCCAGGGACTTTCCAAAGGATGATAAATTCTGTGATTCGAGGATTAGAAAATACAGGGGCTTATATTGATTATTTGATTGGATGGAATGACACGTGGGACGAGCATATGCCGGCAGTGGAGAAACTATTTGACCGGCTTTCCAAAGCCAATCTTACTGTACACCTCTGTAAAATGAATTTGGTGACGCCACCGTTACTTATCTTGGCTAGATAGTAGGCCACGGCTAGCTGGCTCTTGTGCTATTGCCGAGTTTCCTGTTCCGACGAGCAAGAAATATTTAAGAAGATTTAAGCAGTGGTTGGGTATTTCCATAGATTTCGTAAAAAAAAACTTTGCGGATATCGCTTTCCCCCTAACTTAACTATTAGGGAAGAATGAAAGATTTGTATGAGGTGACCTATGTCAGGAGGCAACTGAACGCCTGGAAACCATTCTGTGTTACCAACCTGTGCTCAAAGCAACTGATTTTACTAAACCATTTTCTACAGCGGTGACGAAGCTGCCGGGGCAGTACTGCTACAAAAAGGTGATGATGACATTAAACATCCTGTAGCTAATTTCTCAAAGAAATTTAATACACACCAGAAAAAATATCTCCACAGTTGAAAAGGAGTTGCTATCACTCATTTTAACTTTGCAACATTTTGATGTCTATATATGTCCTGCGCAGAAACCATTTGTGGTTTGCACTGACCATAAACCATTAGTGTTTCTGAGTAAGATGTAGGATAAGAAGGTTAAGAATAGAAGGTCATTAAACCGGTGTCTGATCTTGCAAGATTATGACATGGAGATAAGGTGTGAACGTATTACTTCGAGCTGCATAATCAATAGTTAGAGAATTTTTTTCCCAAAGGGCGGGAGGTGGGAAGAGATCTTAAGGTTTATTCAATATGGACTGTACCTTTAAAAAGAGAGAGAGAGAGTGTGTGTACTGATTCAGAGAGAGAGAGAGAGAGAGAGAGAGAGAGAGAGAGAGAGAGAGAGAGAGAGAGAGAGAGAGAGAGAGAGAGAGAGAGAGAGAGAGAGAGAGAGAGAGAGAGAGTGCGCACCGAACAGCCCGTGAGTTGCCATGTTTCCGGCAGGGCGTATCTATTATGATGGACAGCATGTTTGGAATATATGCAAGGTCATAATAGACTGAATGTGAGACTGCACGAACTTGAGTATTCCAGCCGTGTGCAAAAGACAACAAACAGTGCAAATATGAAATGTAATGAATAAGAATAAATAAGCAATAAATATCGAAAGCATGTGATGACGTTTGCTTGAAAGTGAGTCAATAGGCTGTGGGGACGTTTCAGTTATGGGGCAAGTGGAGTGACGTTATCCCCTTTAGATCAAGACATTGTTGGTAAGGGGGTAATAACTGTCCCTGAACATGATGGTGTGAGTCCTCAGACTCCTGTACCTTCGCATGGCAGCAGCGGGAAGGGAGCATTGTCTGGGTGGTATTGGTGGGAGGGAGGGGGAGATGCCTGATAATGATCACTGCTTTCCTGCATTCAGGAGCGAATTAAACACGGGTGAGGAAGACATTTGGTGATTGTAGATGATGCAGATGACATGGAGTGTCTCAGCTAAGGACAATGGTGGGAAGTAGTGTGTCAGGCCGTATTCTCTTTGTGACCCTGGAGAAACAGAATTTGTTTCACGCATCATGGTCCAGAACAGTTTCCACTGAGAAGTAATTATTCCGGATTACCCATTGATTTATCTTACTTGGGCAATTATGCCGGTAAACAAGGGAACAACCAAGGACACAAAGCACAAGGCGACTATATAAACACGTGGTCCAGGAATATTGAATGCTCTTTTGATATTTTGCGTCAACAGAATTTCATCAATACTGAAATTTCATCTTAATATTGTCACAAGCTTGCCGCGGGCGATACTGTTCCCGGTTTCAATACGAAGGTCCAACTTTTCCTTCTCGTTCCCCTCCTTGCTGGTGTTGCATTTCCTGATGTGCATCTTTTCTCAGGGTATGAGTTTAATAAACCATTATTAACGGCTTTGTACTTTTCTAATTCACGCTGTCCTCCCAGAGGCTGTAGGTCTTTCTGGTACGTCCCTAAAACCAACTCAAAAATGTCAAGTGTAAACTATTGTTTCTGCCTTCCTGTTTAATATCACCACTTGGAATACGTCCCTGAATGTTTCACCTGTTTCCAAAGTTCATGTCCCTCTTCCATTCAGTACCATCCGTCTCCCGCCCTTTGTCCCTGGACATTCCGTGTACTCGTTTCCTATTATTTCCCTTCTTTCCTCATATTCATCTCATCTTGAAATCCATTTGGACACTCTCTGGCTCCGGGTGTGCTACAGTCCTCCCGGATCTCTCTCTGTCCCTCTCCATGTTTCTCCCTTCGCTTGGCTTTGAAATCAACATCCAACTCCTTTGCATCATTCTCGTTGAATTTCCGGTTTACGGTGGCCGTCACCACGTGTCATTCGGAGGTGACCAATCACCACCAACCAAGCAAAGTTACCGCACAATATAGAATTCAGCTTTAATTACTCCGAAAGCTGCGATCTGCAAACAGTGAGACCCTCATAATCTGGATGATCTCCGGGTAACTAAATTCCAGATCGCCAGTCGCTCGCAGAACATTCCCTTCTGTGTCGGCGACACACTCATCCAGTCTGCTGCTCTGAATTGAATTCGGTTGTTTATAAAGAGGGAGGGAGGGAGATTAGTGGGGAGAGATGAACGGTCAAGGAAGTCGCGGATTCCTGCAGAAAGCAGAGATGTGGGAAAGTTAAAGATGTGTCCAGTGGTAGGATCTCAAGATGTCTGAGTCATTCCAACCCTTGTAACGAAATCTTGTACATGTGAATCAGAGTCGGGAGCAGAGAACTTCGAAGAGGTTACTCGCAGGCCGTCGAGGCTCGGACAACCGGGAAGATTCCCGGGCGTTCGGGCATTCCAGATGTCCGATTAGTGTCGAGTGCAGAGCACTGAGAATTCAATAAAAGTACAGAAGGGGCAGACGCTGTCTCTGCTCCGTTGTCGGAGCGGCCATTGGTGAGAATAGGAGCCAGGCTTTGGCTCAGGAGGCTGAGGACAAAGAAACAAGTGAGACGGTTTTGTTTCGGTTGCTGATTGTACAATGCAGGCAGGAAGGCAGGTATGGCAGTGGAATGCTCCTCCTGTAGGATGGGACAGATGTTGCACAAGCAGTAACAGCCTGTAAGGAGTTTCTGAGGCAGGATAGGCAGATAATAGATCAAAGAATCTCTCAGCCAGATGGTGTGAGATGCGTCTGTTATAATTGAAGAAGTATTATAAGCAAGATGGATGAACCTAGATCACAGAGACTTAGATGACTCAGGGGCAGGAATAGCTGCTGAGTGTGCCGGGCTATAGATGTTTCATAAGGAACACGGAGGGGGGGGGCGCAAAATAGGTGGCGCAGTTAAATTGCTAATCAGGGATAGTATCCCGGCTGAAGAAAAGGAGGAAGACACGGAGCGATTGCCCACTGAGTCACAGGAAAGGATCAATAACTCTACTGGGTGTTTTGTTAGTGACGCCCCCAATAATAACAGGGATATCGAGGAGCAGGTAGGGAGGCGGGCTCAGAAACGGTGCAATCACAACAGGGTTGTTGCGATGGGTGATTTTAACTTCCCTTTTTTTGACTGGCATCCCCTTAGAACAAAGGGATTAGATGGGGTGTAGTTTGTTAGGTGTGTTCGGGAAGGTTTCCTGATTATATATGTAGATAACCCAACCAGAGGGGGGGGGCGGTACCTGATCTGGTGTTTTGAAATGAAGCTGGTCAAGTGTCAGATCTCCCGGTGGGAGAGAAATTTGCAAGAACAGATCACAACACTGTCTTTTCTCACCATCGCGCTGGAGAGAGACAAGTTATGCAAGCATTTAATTGGGGGAGGGAGAAATATGATGCTGTTAAGCAGGAACTTTGGAACATAAATTGCGAGCAGATGTTCTGCCGGGAAATCACCGCAGAAATGTGGTAATTGGTCAGGAGACATTTACATGGCGTTCCACAGAGGTATGTGAAGTTATGGTAGAATTAAAGATCCATGGTGCACAAGGAATATAGAAAACCAAGTTAAGAAAAAATGAAAAGCTGATGAACGGTTCAGGAACCGATGTACTTTTAGAATTGTAGAGAACTATGAGGGTGCCAGGAATGAGAGCAACAATGAAATTAGGAGAGCTAGAGAGGGCCATCAGAAATCCTTGGCGAGCAGGTTTAACGAAACTTCCAAGACACTCTGCAAGCCTGTGAAGAGCAAAAGGATGAGTCTTGTGAGAATAAGACCAAGGCAGCGTAAGTACTTAATGAATACTTTGCTTGGGTATTCACCAGTTAAAAGGAATTTGACAATTCGGGGGATGACTTACAGCGGACTGAATCGCTTGAGTATATAGACATTAAGAAGAGGATGTGCTAGAGCCTTTGAAGGATATTAAGTTAGATAGCTCGCCAGAACAGTTGAGATACACCCTGGGTTACTGTGGGAAGCGAGCGTGAAATTGCCGAGCCTTTGGCGATTATCTTTGCATTATCAGTAGGGACGGGAGAAGTACCAGAGGATTAGAAGGTTGCAAACGTTGTTCCCCTCTTCAGGAAAGGGAGTAGAGAAAACCGAGGGATTAATAGATCGAGTCTTATTTCAGTGGTGGGCAATTTGTTGGAGAATATCATGAGAGACAGGATTTATGAGCATTGGGAGAGACATAATCTGATTAGTGATAATTAGCATGGCTTTGTAAAGGGAAAGTCACACTTTAACAAACTGATTGAAATTTTTGATGATGTAACAAAACACACTGGATGTAGTGTATATGGATTTTAGTAAGGCATTTGATAAGTTTTGCAGTGCGAGGCTTATTCAGAAAGTAATGAGGCATGGGATCCAAGGAAACCTTGATTTGTGGATCCAGAATTGGCTTGCCCACAGAAGGCAAAGTGTGCCGGTAGAGGCTTGCTATCACGCAGGGAGGACAGTGACCAGTAGTGTTCTACGGGGATCTGTTCTGGGACCCCTTCTCTTTGTGATTTTTATAAACAACCTGGATGAAGACGTGCAAGTGTGGGTTAGTAGGACAGCTGATAACACAGAAGTTAGCGGAGTTGTGGATAATCTGGAGGGCTGTCAGAGCTTACAGCGGAATATTGATAGGATGGGCAACTGGGCTGTCAAGTGGCAGATGGAGTTCAAACCAGATAAGTGTGACGTTCTTTATTTTGGTAGTTCAAATTTGAGGACAGAATATAATAATAATTAAAAGACTCTGGACAGTGTACCGTATCCACGAGATCTTGGGGTCCATGTCCATAGGACACTGAAAGCAGCTGCGCAGTTGACAGTGTTATTAAGCAGGCGTGTGGTGTGTTGACCTAAAACGGTAAGGATGATGAGGTACAAGATATTGCATGATTTTGACAAAGCAGATATTATCTATGAAATTTAGTAAATTTATTGAAAATATGATGTGGTATTCAAAACACTTTCAATTTCCCCTCAACATCATCGAACTAAGAACGTAGCTGTGTGATGATGCATAACATACTGGACAATATTGATACAGCACATCCTTCTACATCAAATTTTGTAAATTTAACATGATTGTAAATATCTCATCCTATACAATGCGCTTTCAATTTTCCCCCAGCCTACACACGAACTTTTTAACAATAGGATAGAATCTCACATACAATATGTTTCTCTGTTTAACTATAGTTTACACATTGTCCCATTCAAGGTAAGTATGTATTTCACGCCATTTCTCAATTCCTCTCTGAATTTCCGCTGCGTTAATCCATATATACACGTGTTTGTGCAGGTACTGAGAATCTGCAACATAAACGCAACCTCCCGGGCGATATATACTGGGTTATTGAAGAATCGATCATGATAGAAGAAATTTCTCACCGGCCAGTTCAAAGAATGGACGACATATATCATCCATAGTAACATGAAATTGGCCGAAATGGTGAAAAGTAAAATCATGGACTTCTTCCGATTCTTCTCCTCTGCATCATCCTTTGAATTCTCTCCATTGTTTCGGAATTGCTTGCGAACTTTATTGGCCGCGATAATATGTCTGACGGTCAGAGCATTGCAGAGTGAAATGAACAGGATTGGTGATAAGGGGGTTATGATGCTGTCGATCCACTCGTAAGCTTTCCACAGTGGTGAGGTTAAATATTGAGACGTTAAAACGCAGCCCCACCCGACATTGTTAATGTAAACTAAAGGTTGCTGCAAAAAATGGAAAGGAATTGTCCTCACGCAACTTGATACAATCACTACAGCGATAATCACCGAAGCTGTTTTCTCGGTGCAATATTTTAACTTAAGCTTCTGACAGCAAATTGCCACAAAGCGATCGAAGGTAAAAGCGACGGTAAACCAGACAGAACAGTCCACAGCGATAATGTACGCGACAAAATTGATGCTACACACTCGCGTCAGAAACAGAAAATTCAATGAGAAATACATGAAATTTATGCGACGTATTATCACTTCGACAATAACCACCAGCAGATCCGCCGCTGACATGGCCATCAGGTAGCGAGTGATGCATTTGGACAAACCGCACCTTCCTCGTGACAGGATCACAATTGCCACCAAGTTCACTGCAAGAGACAGGAAATCTACAATTATGTTGACACAATTACGGCGCACATAAAGACCTTTAAATATATAAAAAGACAGCTACAATTTCTCCCAATACTATTTGAATATATTTATTTTATGATTACACATTACCTCCTGCAAGAAAGAATAGAAGGAACTCTGATCGTTGAAGTTACTCGATGTGTTGACAAGTGAAATGCGATGTTAGTAACAATCACAAATGTCCGGATGACTCACGATCGACCCTTAAGTTTCCATATCTTTCTCTCTGCACATCTGCTGCGTCACCCGCTGAGGAATTTCAGCATTTTTTAAATTTATGTACCTATTTTTCAAGAAACGTGTGGTATTTTTCGAATTTTATAGTGACTGGTGAGAAAAAAAACCGTCCGAGGTTTTTTTTTTGTCTCTGTATTGTCCGGTCCTCCCTGACAACAGTCCGATTGCCCCATTGCACTGCGCTCTCTCACAGGCAGGGCTTCTCATGTTACACAGGCCAATGATAATAGTCACGCATTCGGATTTAAATGAGGAGACATGTTTCACTCAGAAAGCGGCGGATCTCAGGGGTCCTTTGTCCTGGAGGGAGGTAGATGAGCAGACATTGATTTTACCTAAGGCGAGGGAGGATAGAATCATAGATTGCGAGATAACGGGGCAGAGAAGCATAAATGTTTTGTGAGTCCATCTTGGTCGGGACGGACGTCTCTTCGTTTGTTTGTACGACAGGGCCTCGAAGGGAATGAAAATAATCCGTTGACGGAACTCAGATGTGTATATCTGTCGACGTTTCGGGTCAAAGCATTCCGTTCAGAGCAGCAAGTGTCCAGAATCTGCATCTCCTGAGTCTCCAGGGGAATGGGATCTACTGACGATGGGATTCACTGACTCATAACGCGATAAATCACTTATTCTAGTCCACTGGTGAACCACAAAATGACAAAAAATAAGCTGCAGAGACTCCACATCAATAGCAGATACGAAAACAAGATAATGGGTAAAATTGCTGATTTAATATGTCTGTATGATGTTCAGAACCACCGACATTAAAAAAGGAACATTAGTTATCTCTGATCTGAACACTGTGCACCAAATAGAGCTTTTTCACTTATTTATATGCATTATTTATTGAAATTTACGCAAGCAGCACATTTCATTGTCTCCGTTAATATTTATTTTAAAAACAATTAAACCAGTTGTTTTTACCCACACTAAACACTCCACACGGATAAAGACTGACCACAGCCTTACAATGATATTTAACTTCAATCGTCTGTATCTCACCTGGGACACCGACGGCAGCAAGGACCGGGTAATAGATCCGGTCGATCTGGAAAATTAGCGGGTACCCCATCTTCTCGCGAATCAGACCTGATCATCCCAATGAATCAGGTTGCTGAATGTGGTCGTTATTATAGTCCAGAGTATACTCCGGGGGGGGGGGGGAGAGTCACAGCAGGGATGCAAATTACGATTGCAGTTACAATCGAGTAAACGGCACAGCTAATTAATCATGTTTTCTTTTAACATTTAATAATTTTTCAGTTACTGTTTTGTCCTGCAGTCATTTTCCTTCAGGAATAGACTCGTACTTCTTCCACAACATGAGACTCTAAATGCTTGGGAAATCAACACAGAATAGAACAGAATGGGAGACAACAAGAAACAAAAGACCAGCAACAAAACAAGCTCCGTTTCTCCCTCCAAGACAAGCAGATACACGGGTCTCCAACCCCGGAAAAACACCCTCTTGTTCAGTCTCCGGCCGGCAGCGGACTCGGGCACGGAATGGGCTCGCAGACACTCGGTCTCGATCAGTCATCTGTAGTTCTCAAGCCGGCGACCACACACTGTCCCTTAATTCTATTACCTGTTTGTTTTTTTTTAATTATTTGCCGATTATTATAATCCTGAAACCACTTGGCCGCAGCAGAGTGAAACGAGTCTGAATATGTCTCACAAGTCGGATGTTGCTGCAAAATTACATCTGCTGTACGAACATATTTATTGACCGGCCACTATGTGCAAGTTCTCGGGGAGATCAATGATCCCCCACGTCAGGTCGTTAATGCATTTACAAAACCTCCCACGAGCTCAGGCAGAAATGGCCACAAAATCCATATTCCAGCCACTTTTATTCACTATTTCATTAAGCACTAGGCTCTGCAGGGCACACTGTCCAACCAAAAGCCTCTCTTTTACAGGTAGTGACTGTAGTCTTTTCAACTGTCCCCTCTGGCACCTTGCGGGATTCAGCACATCTCTGTGTTTCAAACAAAACTGTTCCCTCAAATCATTTTTTAAAGTAAATTTCCCACATCTAAACTTCATTCTGATTGGTTTTTATATCCGACTTATGAGAAGAAAGATTCTCAATATTTACCTTATCAATGTGTCTAATAATATTATATCGGCCGTTACAATTCACGGCTACTTATAGTTGTAAGCTGTACATTTCTATAATCGTTATTTTTTTAATAAATCTGTAACCTCTTTCAGTCTAAGGTTGACCAAGAATATTTCACAATAAATAAGTGTCTAACTTCTGACAGAAAACGTTCAAACTCCTGTGAAAACAGACGTTTCAGCTGAATTGTTGAACAACGCTTCTCAGATGTATAATTTTTGCAATGTGGGAAACACAAAAAGTACTCCAGCGAGCAGTAAGCCTGAATATTGTGGACATACCATAATTCCAGAAACGTACGTCTAGACCAATGACATCCTAATGAAACAGGAAGTATTAGAACTGTCTATAACACTATATTTATCAAAGAGAGAGAGAGAGAGTGAAGACAAAAGGTAACGTCAAAATCCAAAGAAAAGGAAGTTTGTATTAGACTACGCATGCTACCAAATGCTACATTGAGATTAATTTTAATGTCAGCATTAAGAGGAGAAAATAAACAATTTTAGAATTGGCCGATTCGTCACCACCATCGATTCGGCCAACAACTGTAGGTGAATCCTGTCCAGGAGCCTGGCGGATTGAGACCGGAGAGTCTCGCACCTCCCGCCCGCCGGCAGCAGCGACCAGAGATGAGACCGGTCCGACACAGACAGACGGCGCTGATCACCTGTTCGGTTTCAGCTCTCATTCTCGACGATTTTAATTTCACTCGACACTTTACTCTACACGGAGTGATGGAGCCGACCGCGCGTTCGTGTCCCGCCATCAGGAAGCAACGCGGACCCCCGCAGCGATGGCAGTCTCCGCTCTCATCTTCACCGTATCCTCAAGGTGATCTCAAAATCCCCGAATCATTTAGTCTGCTCAAAGTACATCCTGAAAAGTAATATCACACACTCCAACGAATCGCTGTTCAGAAGAGGAAGTGTATTTAGAAGAGGAAGAGTATGGAGTAATTTTGTGAGCTGTCGGGAATATTGCCCTTTCGGCATGCACTTTGTATCTTCCGGTGTAATTTGTAGACCATATCCTTACTACTGTTCGGGGGTCTGTATACAACTCCCATCGGGGTCTTTTCGCCCTTGCGGTATCGAGTAGTTTTGTGATCTGTTTGAACACGTCGCCCTTGGTCGCTGATCATTTGTCACGTGTACTGGCGGTGAATGTGGAGGAGATATTACTGACAATCCGAACTGACCGGGCTCTGCCGATGAGGAAATCGAGCATCCAGTTTCCCGGGAGATGCTAAAGCTCAGGTCATGTACTGGGTGACAGGTTCTGAGGGGGTGACGGTGTTCAATGCTGATCTGGAGTCTATGAAGAGCATCCGGTCGTCAGTAGCTTCCTGTCCGGATGTTCCAGCGCTGAGTGAAGAGCCAATGAAATGGCATCTGCTGTTGACGTCGTGTGACGTAATGCAGATGGGATCGGAAGGGAGCAACTCCTCAGTTGGAATTGATGTGCTTCATGACCAACCTCTCAAAGCGCCTCACCGCTGCGGATATAACTGCTACTGGTGGGTATTCACCCAGGCAGATTACCACTTTCTTCCTGGGCACCGGTAGGTTTGATGCCGGCATGAGCAGGCGGGTACCTGGAACTTCCGAAGCAAGAGGCTCAGAATGTCGATGGTACACCGGACATTTGATTGACACAGATATCCAGCACTCAGCCGGCAAACACCGGGTGGGCCAGATTGTATCCACGAGCTCACGTTCCAGCGGGATGTTGTCTCGTCGACATCAGCGCCAGGGAACGTGGCGTCAGAATGACCCTGAACAGAGGTGGTTCTATTTGTCACCGTGTTTGCATCTTCATACACCCGCAACTGACAGTCGCCGGCATGTTAGATTTGTCTGTCCACTTGTTTCCGGCGAAGGAACTCGATGCTAATAGGTTGAACAATTTGTGGGGAGCATCCGGTTGATGCATTTCCGCTCTTCCTTACGTGGCGGTTCAGTCCTTTTTCAGAAATCTGTCGGGGATCTCAGTGAAGTATCCGGTCGCATCATCTGGTCCATGAATAAAGCTAACAGTGAGCGGAATTGTCCGATAGAGTCTCTCCGTGCGTGATTCACCATTCAAAGCAGCGTCGTCATCATTCCGGGCGGCTATTTGGCGGAGGCGGATTTCTCCGTTATCTGTAACAAATTCCAGCGGGTACCCCACTCGACAGACTTTCAGACCAGTCTCTGGAAGCGTTCTGTGTCCACACCAAACCTGCTGAAGCAACGGGTCTCTGGTTTGTTATCTGTAACAAATTCCAGAGGGTACCCCACTCGACAGTCTTTCAGACCAATCTCTGGAAGCGTTCTGTGTCCACACCAAACCTGCTGAAGCAACGGGTCCCTGGTTTGTTATCTGTAACAAATTCCAGCGGGTACCCCATTCGACAGTCTTTCAGACCAATCTCTGGAAGAGTTCTGTGTCCACACCAAACCTGCTGAAGCAACGGGTCCCTGGTTTGTTATCTGTAACAAATTCCAGCGGGTACCCCACTCGACAGTCTTTCAGACCAGACTCTGGAAGCGTTCTGTGTCCACACCAAACCTGCTGAAGCAACGGGTCCCTGGTTTGTTATCTGTAACAAATTCCAGCGGGTACCCCACTCGACAGCCTTTCAGACCAGACTCTGGAAGCGTTCTGTGTCCACACCAAACCTACTGAAACAACGGGTCCCTGGTTTGTTATCTGTAACAAATTCTAGCGGGTACCCCACTCGACAGTCTTTCAGACCAATCTCTGGAAGCGTTCTGTGTCCTCGCTAAACCTTCGGAAGCAACGGGTCCTTGGTTTGCCGCCGCTTTACTGCAATCTCCGGGTCTGTCATGACGGGGGCGCTGAGAGTGCATCCAAATGCAAGACACAGACTAAGAGCTGGGACAGGAACGCAGACCGGGGCTAGGACTTCGGCTAGGAAAGCTGGACCAGGATAAGGAACTGGGAACTGAGCGCCTGAGCTTGGACTCCGAGCCTGAGACAGGACAAGGACCTAGACCTTGGTCTTGACTCGGGCTCGGACCCCGGGACTAGGCAAGGACTGAACATGGCTTGGGTACTTCGAGGCTTGGCTGCAGAACTAGACATGGAACTCCTGCACAGGACGAGGCACGTAGTAAGAGCAAGAACCCGAAGCCTTGACTCGATCTTTGGACACCCGAACATGGAGCCTTGGTCTTGGGAGAACAGGAACACGCAGCCTTGGTCTTGGGAGAACAGGAACACGGAGCCTTGGTCTTGAGAGAACAGGAACACGCAGCCTTGATCTTGAGAGAACAGGAACACGCAGCCTTGGTCTTGAGAGAACAGGAACACGCAGCCTTGGTCTTGGGAGAACAGGAACACGGAGCCTTGGTCTTGAGAGAACAGGAACACGCAGCCTTGATCTTGAGAGAAGAGGAACAAATAACCTTGGTCTTGCGAGAACAGGAACACAGAGCCTTGGTCCTGAGAGATCACGAACACAGAGCCTTGGTCTTGGGAGAACAGGAACACGGAGCCTTGGTCTTGAGAGAACAGGAACACAGAACTTTGGGCTTGAGAGAAGAGGAACACGCAGTCTTGGTCTTGAGATTCATTTTCCTGCGGGCATACCCAATAATTGCATAATAGAATAATAACCACAATGGATTCAATGAGAGTGAACCAACTGGGGTATTAAAGCAAAGCTCAAAAGACAACAAACTGTGCAAATATAAAAAAGAGTAATAATAAACAAACAATCAATAAATATCGAAAGCATGTGATGACGTTTGCTTGAAAGTGAGTCCATTGGCTGTAGGGACATTTCAGTGATGGGGTAAGTGAAGCTAGGTGAAGTTATCCCCTTTGGATCAATACATTGGTAGTGAGGGAGTAATAACTGTTCCTGAACCTGATGGTTTGAGTCCCCAGACCACTGTACCTTCTCATGGCAGCAGCGGGATGGGAGCACAGTCTGTGTGGTAGATGTGGGAGGTGGGAGTGTCCTGATGATGATCACTGCTTTCCTGCATTCGGGAGTCAATTAAACACGGGTGAAGAAGACATTGGGTGATTCTCGATGATGCCGATGACATGGAGAGTCTCAGCTAAGGAAAAGTAGTGAGAAGTATTATGTCAGGGCTTATTTCCTTTGTGGTCTTGGAGAAACAACCGCAGGAGAACTTGTTTCATGCATCAAGGTCCAGAACAGCTTCCACTCGAGAAGAAATTATTCCGGATTCCCCGTTGATTTACCCTATGGGGGTAATTATGCCGGTAAATAGAGCGAACGACCAAGGACACAAAGCACAAGGCGCCGATATCAACAAATGATAAAAGAATATTGAATTCTCTTTTGATATTTGACGTCAGCAGAATTTCATCAACACTGAAGTTTCACCTTTATATTGACACACGCTTATTGTGGGCGATACTGTTCTCTCTATCAATGCAAACGTCCAACTCTTCCTTATCGTCCCCGCCGTGCTGGTGTTGAGTTTCCTGACGTGTCTCTTTTCGCAGGGCATGAATTTAATGAAACACTATTAACAACGTTGTACCGTTCTAATTCACGTTAGCCTCCCCAGGCTGTGGGTCCTTCCGGTAGGTCCCTAAACCCAACAGAAATGTCAAGTGTAAACTGTTGTCACCGTCTTCCTGTTTAATATCACCACTTTGAGAGCGTCCCTGAATGTTTCACTCGTTTCCAAAGTTCATGCCCCTCTTCCATTCAGTACCATCCGTCTCCCGCCCCTTGTCCCTGGACATTCCTCGTACTCGTTCACTATTATTTCCCCATATTCATCTCATCCTGAACTCCATTTGGATACTCTCCATCCTCCTCCTTCTTTCCATGTCCTTCCTTTCCGGCTCTGGGTGTGCTACACTCCTCCAGGATCCCTCTCTGTACCTCTTCGTGTCTCTCCTTCCGCTTGGCTTTAAAAGCAACATCCTTTGCACCATTCTCGCTGAATTTCTGGTTTATGGTCACCACGTGTCATTTGGAGGTGACCAATCACCACCAATCAAGCAAAATGACAGCACAATATAGAATTCAGCTTTAGTTACTCCGAAAGCTGCGCTCGGCAAACATTGAGACCCTAATAATTTGCATGAACTCCAGGTAAATAAATTCCAGAACGCCAGTCGCTCGCTGAACATGTGTCATCCAGTCTGCGGCTCTGAATTGAATTCGGTTGTTTATAAAGCGGGAGGGAGGGAGATTACTGGGGAGGGACGAATGATCAAGGAAGTCGCGGAGGGGGCGATCCCTGCAGAGAGCGTACATGGGGGAAAGCTAAAGATATATTTAGGGGTAGGATCCCTTTGCTGATAGCCGAGCTTGCGGAGAAAAATGTATGAGTCATTCCAATCCCTGGAAGTAGATGTTGTACATTCGGAAGACCAATCAGCGTCGGGAGCAGAGCAATTCGAAAAGGATACTCGCAGGTCGTCGAAGCTTGTATAAAAGGAAAGCTTCGCGGGCATTCCGGAGGTCCGATTAGTATTGAGTGCAGAGCACTGAGAATTAAATAACGTACAGAGGGGCAAACGGGACGGCCGTTGTCCGGGAGGCCATTGTTCGGAGAAGGTCAACGGTGAGTGTAGGGGCGTCAGGCTTTGCCTCAAGAGGCTTGGAGGAAAAGAGACTGAGGCCGAAGAAACTGGTTAGAAAATCTTGTCTCGGTTGCCCATTGTACAGCGCAGGCAGGAAGGCGGGTATGGCAGCGGAATGCTCCTCCTGTAGGACGTGGGAATTCATGGAAACTGATGGTCTCCATGATAACGATACCTGCGGGAAGTGCAGCCAACTCCAGCTGATGAAAGACGCATTAAGGAGCTGGAGCTGGAATTGGAAGAACTTAGAATCATCCGGGAAGCAGAGCAATTGATAGATTCGACTTTTGAGCAGGTGTTTGCACACAGAGTGCAGAATTCGAGGAGCAGACGGCGAGCGAGTTAAAGGGAGAAGGAAGTCAATGCAGGGTCTCCCTGTGGCCATTCCCTGAGCGGTAGTAGGTATACCCCTTTGCATACTGCAGAGGGGGAATGACCTGTCTGGGCAAGGCAGCAGCAGCCAGATCAAAAGCACTGTGGTCAGCTCTGAACTTCAGAAGGAGAGGGCGAAGTCAGGCAGAGCAATAGTCACAGTGGACTCGATAGTTCGGGAGACAGACAGGAGATTCTGTGGCAGGAAAAGAGAAACCAGGATAGCGAATTGCCTCCCGGGTGCTGGGGTCCAGGATGTCTCAGAGCGGTTGCAGAATATTATTGAAGGAGGGTGTGAGTAGCTGGAGGTCGTGGTACATGTTGGTACCAATGAGACAAGCAGGAGAGCGGCGCAGTAACACAAGTCCTGCGCAGTAAGTTTAGGGAATTAGGAAGGAGGCTGAAGAGCAGGACCTCCAAGGCGGTCATCTCCGGATTTCTCACAGTGCCACGAGTTCGTGAAGGTCAGAACAGGAAGATAGCGCCGATGAATGAGTGGCTGAGGAGATGGTTCAGGGGGCAGGGTTTCGAGTTCCTGAATCTTTGGAACATTTTTTGAAGAAGGGGTGACCTGTACAAGGGGGCAGGTTGCACCTCACCTGGAGGGGAATCAATATTCTGGAAGGGAGGTTTGCTAATGCTGTTGGGGAGGACTTGTAGGGGGTTGGGAACCGAAGTGAAGAGGCAGAGGATGGTACGATTGGCGCACAAGTAGTGACAGCTTGGATAGCGATTATGAGGCAGGATAGGCAGATAAGAGAGCAAAGAAGGACTCAGCCAGATGGTGTGAGGTGTTTCTATTTTAATGCAAGGAGTTTCGTGAGCAAGACGGATGAACTTAGAAGCTGGATCAATACATGGAACTGTAATGTTGTGGCCATCAAAGACACTTGGATCACTCAGGGGCAGGAATGGCTGCCGAGTGCGCCGTGCTATAGATGTCTCAGAAAGAACAAAAAGGGAGGCAAAAGAGGTGGGGTAGTGGCACTGCTAATCAGGGGTAGTGGCACGGCTGCAGAAAAGGAGTAAGTCATGGATTTTCTACAGTCATTGTGGGTGGAATTCAGGAGCACGGAAGCGTCAATAACTCCACAGGCTGTTTTTATAGACTCCCCAATAATAACCCAGACATCGAGGAGCAGATAGGGAGGCAGATTCTGGAACGGCTGCTGTGATGGGTGATTTTAACTTTCCTAATTTTGACTGGCGTGTCCTTACAGCAATGGTATTAGATGGGGTTGAGCTTGTTACGTGTGTTTAGTGAGGTTTTCTGACGCAATATGTAGATGGGCCAACTGGAGGAGAAGCTGTACTTGATCTGGTGTTGAGAGATGGACCTGTTCAGGTGTCAGATCTCTCGATGGGAGGGCATTTTGCAGATAGTGATCTCCTTCATCATGGCGCTGGAGAAGGATAGGAGCAGACAATATGGGAAACATTCATTTGGGGGAGGGGAATATGATGGTATTAGTAAGGAACTTGGGAACATAAATCAAGAGCAGATGTTCTCAAGGAAATGCACAACAGAACTGTGGCAAATAGTCAGCGAACGTTTGCATGGCGTTCTGCATAGGTGTGTCCATTCAGGCACGGAAAGGATGGTAGGGTAAAGGAACCGTGGTACCTTTATAGAAAATATAGATATAGAAAATCTAGTTAAGAAGAAAATAAAAGCTTATAAAAGGCTGAAGAAACAAGGTTCTGTTAAAATTCTAGAACGTTACAAGGGTGCCAGGAAGAATGGAATTAGGAGAGCTTGATGGGGTCATGAGAACGCTTCGGCAAGCAGGATTTGGGAAAACCCCAAGGCACTCTACAAGCATTTGAAGAGCAAGAGGATGAGCCGTGTGAGAATTGAATCAAGGCAGCTGAAGGACTTAATGAATACTTTGCTTCGGTATTCACCAGTAAAAAGGACCTTGGCATTTGTGGGGAAAAAACTACAGCAGACTGAAACGCTTGGGTATATAGACTTTAAGAAGAGGATATGCTGGAGCTTTCGAAAGGTATTAAGTTAGATAGCTTGCTGGAACGGTTGGGATATACCCTGGGTTACTGCGGAAGCGGCCGTGAAGATTGCCGAGCCTCTGGGGATTATCTTTGGATCATCAGTAGGGATGGGAGAAGTACCAGAGGATTGGAAGGTTGCAATCCTTTTTCAAGAAAGGGAGCAGAGATAATCGAGGACATTATAGACCAGGAAATCTTACTGCAGAGGTGGGCAATTTGTTGGAGAAGATCCTGAGGTACAGGATTCATGAGCATTTGGAGAGACATAATCTGATTAGAGATATTCAGCAAGGCTTTGCCAAGAGCAAGTCATGCTTTACGAAACTGATTGAATTTTTTGAGGATGTAACAAAAAATATTCATGAAGGTAGAACACTGGATGTAGTGTATAAGGATTTCAGTAAGGCATTTGAAGCTCATTCAGAATGTAATGAGGCATGGGATCCAAGAACCTTGATTTGTGGATCCAATAATGGCTTGCCCACAGACGAGAAAGCGTGATTGTAGATGATTGGTAATCTGCAGGGAGGACGGTGACTAGCAGTGTTCCACGGGGATGTGTTCTGGGACCCCTTCTCTTTCTGATTTTCATAAATGACTTGGATGAGGAGGTAGAAGGGTGGGTTAGTAGGACTGTTGATAACACAGAAGTTGGGGGTGTTGTGGATAGTCTGCAGGGTTGTCAAAGTTTACAGCGGGGCATCGATAGGATGAAGATCTGTGCTGAGAAGTGGCAACTGGACGTCAACCCAGGTAAGTGTGACGTTGTTTATTTTGGTAGGTCAGATTTGAAGATAGAATATAATAATAATTGTAAGACTCTTGACAGTTTGGAGTATACGCGAGATCTTGGAATTCATTTCCAAAATACACTGAAAGCTGCTGCGCAGGTTGACAGTGTTGTTAAGATTCGTATGATGTGTTGGCTGTGATCAAACGTGGGATTAAGCATAAGAGCCGTGAGGTAATGTTACAGCTCTATAAGACATTAATTAGACCCCCGCTTGATGTACTGTGTTCGGCTGTGGTCATCTCGCTACAGCGTGGATGTGGAAACTATAGATAAGGGTGCAGAGGAGATTTACAACGATGTTGCCTGGATTGAAGAGCATGCCTATGAGAATAGGCTGAGTGAACTTGGCCATTTCTCCTTGGAGGTATATAAGATGATGAGAGGCATTGATCATGTGGATAACCAGAAGCTTTTTACGAGGATTGAACTTGCTAACACGAGGGGTGTTTGTTAGTATGTATAACGGGGGGGGGGGGGTGATGTCGGAGGTATGTTTTTCACAGAGAGTGGTGGATAAGTGGAATTAATTGCTAGTGAAGATGGTAGAGGCGGATACAATAGGGTTCTTTAAGAAACTCTTGGATAGGTACAAGGAGCTTAGAAAAATTGAGGGCGATGCCGTTAACAATTTCTAGAGAAGGGTACATGGTCGTCACAACATTGTGGGCTGAAGGAACTGGAATGTATTGTAGATATCTGTGTTTCTTTGACAGGCAATCAAGAACGCTTTTTTTTTGTTGTAATGTGTTCTCAGCCATGAAATGTGACCCAGGTTCGTCGACGCCAGTTTTACAAGCAAAATATAGTCTGATCAATAACTTTCGTAATGTCTACGTTTCCTCTGATTTTCAATTCTCTCTATCTCTCTCCACAAACTCTCCCCCTCCCCACTATAGGCCGGCAGACCGCACGTTACTTGACTCATGACCCATGTCATCGTCATTCTCTACGTCAGCCAATAGAATTCCTGCACTTGCTGTATTCTCTACTGCGTATAGTACATAATATCACCCGATTCCCACAACATTTTCCAATGAAACTCTTCCTCCATCCGGTCTTGTTTAGATTCCCCTTTTGTTCTCAGCTCCCCGATCAATATCCAAAATCCAGCAGCTAGTTTTATTTTTCCCCTTTCCTCTGCAATATCATCGACTTAAAACGATAAGGGTGATGATGCATAACATCTTGAAGGATATTGATAAAGCACAGCTTAAATGATTTAGTAAATTTAGTACTATTGTAAATATCATATGGTATACACTATATTTTCAATCTTCGCCCAGCCTACACACGATTTTTAAAAAAATACCACAATCCTACTCATTCGCATTAAGTATGTTTCTCTGTTTAACTACAGTTTGCACATTTTCCCGTTCAATGTAAATATGTATTTCACGCCATTTTTCAGCTCCGCTCTGAATTTCCGCTGCGTTAATCCATAGATACACGTGTTTGACAGGTACTGAGAATCTGCAACATAAACCCAACTTCCTGGGCGATGTACACTGGGTCACTCAAGAATCGATCGGGGTAAAAGAAGTTCCTCACCGGCCAGCTCACAGAATGCACGACATATGGTATCCATAGTAATATGAAATTGGCCGAAATGGTGAAAAGTAAAATCATGGATTTCTTCCGATTCTTCTCCTCCGCGTCATCCTTTGAATTCTCTCAATTGTTTCGGAATTGCTTGCGAACTTTATTGGCCGCGATAATATGTCTGACGGTCAGACCATTGCAGAGTGCAATGAACAGGATTGGTGATAAGGGGGTTATGATGCTGTCGATCCACTCGTAAGCCTTCCACAGCGGTGACGTCACATAATCAGGCGTACCAACGCAGCCCCATCCAACGTTGTCAATAATAACTAAAGGTACAAGCAAAAAATGGAAAGGAATTGTCCTCAGGCAGCTTGATATAATCACCACAGCGATAATCACCGAAGCTGTTTTCTCGGTGCAATATTTTAACTGAAGCTTCTGACAGCAAATTGCCACAAAGCGATCGAAGGTAAAACCGACGGTAAACCAGACAGAACAGTCCACAGCGATAATGTACGCGACAAAATTGATGCTACAAACTGGCGTGAGAAACAGAAAATTCAATGAGAAATACATGAAATTAACTCGACGTATTATCACTTCGACAATAACCACCAGCAGATCCGCCGCTGACATGGCCATCAGGTAGAGAGTGATGCATTTGGACAAACCGCACCTTCCTCGTGACAGGATCACAATTGCCACCAAGTTCACTGCAAGAGACAGGAAATCTACAATTACGTTGACATAGTTACAACAATAATGTTGACATAATTTCATTTTATGATTACACGTTACCTTCTGCGTGAAAGAATAGAAGTAACTCTAATTGTTGAAGTTACTCGATGTGTTGGCAAGCAAAATGCGATGTTAGTAACAATTACTACTGTCCGGATGACCCATCAATCGAGCCTAAACTTTCTATATCTTTCTCTTTGCACATCTCCTGTGTCACCCGCTAAAAAATTCTAGCATTTTTAATTTCTTTAATTCTTTTTGAAGGAACATGTGGTATTTTGTAATTTTATAGTGACTGGTGATAAGAAACGCGTAAGGTCTCTCTAATGTACTGTTAATGCTGCCAAACTCCCATCTGCCCCGTTGCTCTAGGATTTAATTGACGAGACATGTTTCACTCAGAAAGCGGCGGATCTCAGCAGTCCTTTGTCCTGGAGGGAGGTAGATGGCCAGATAATGATTTTACTAAAGGTGACGGAGGAAAGATTTTTAGATTTTAGTTTTAAGAAATGCGAGATAAGGGGTCAGAGCGTGTTACATGTTTTGTGAGTCCATCTTAGTCTGCATGAACCACAAACTAGACCAAATAAGCAGTGGGGACCTCCACATCAACAACAGATGCGACAACAAGATCATGGGTAAAAATTACTGATTTAATGTTCAGAACAGCCAACATTAAAAAAGAAACATTAAGTATCTCTGATCTGATCCCTGTGAATCAAATGGAGCATTTTCACTTATATATGCATTATTTATTTAAATTTAAGGAGCATGACATTTCCGTGCCTCCGTTAATATTTCAATAAGAGCATTTAAACCAGCTGCTTTAAGCCACATTTTTATCTCACCTGGGACACCGACGGCAGCAAGAACCGGGTAATAGATCCGGTCTATCCGGAAAATTAGCGGGTACCCCATCTTCTCGCGAATCAGACCTGATCATCCCAATGAATCAGGTTGCTGAATGTGGTCGTTATTATAGTCCAGAGTAAACTCCGGGGGGAGAGTCACAGCAGGGATGCAAATTACCATTGCAATTACAATCCTGTAAATAACACAGCTAATGATTCATGTTTTTCATTTCATTTTGTCCTGTAATCATTTTTTCTTCATGAGTGGTCAAGAAAAAATAAAGAATTTAAAATCTCTTTGAAATGCCTTCAGGAACAGAATGGTATTTTTCCACATCATCAGAAGCTAAAATCTTTGCAAATCAACACAGAATAGAACAGAATGGGAAATAACAACGACGGAAAAACACCCTCTTGTTCAGCCCCCAGCCTGCAGCGGACTCGGGCACGGAATGGGCTGACAGACACCCGGCCTGGAACAGTCATCTGTAGTTCTCAAGCTGGCCACCACACACAGTCACTTAATTCTATTGTCTGTGCTTTATAAATTATTAACAGATGGTTATAATGTTAAAACTACTTAGCAGGAGCAGAGCGGCACAAATCTGAATACGTCTCACAAGTCGGATTTTGCTGTATAAATACTACCTCTGCACGAAGACATTTATTTACTCGGCCACCCAGTCCACGCTCTGGGAGTCAGCGAAGAAGGCGGTGAACTTTCCGTTCACCTCAGAGTGTTAATGCATTTGCCAAACCTCCCGTGAGCTCAGAAATAAATTGCCCCAAAATCCAGATTCCAGACGCTCTGATTCACCACTTCATGAAGGAACAGGTACTGCCCGGCTCACCGTCCAACCAACAGCCAGCCTCATTGTCTTTTACACGTAGTGACTGTAGTCGTTTCAACTGTCCCCTCTGCAACATTGCGGGTGTCAACACATCTCCGTGTTTAAAACAAAACTGTCCCCTCAAACCATTTTTAAAAAAGTAACATTCCCCACATCTTAACGTCATCCACATTGGTTTTCATATCCGACACATGAGAGGAAGGATTCTCAATTCTACCTGATCAATTTGTGTAATAATATTATTATAGGAATGTGTGTCGCATCTGGAGTTATTTCCAGGTAGCGGACGATCTCCTTCCACGCCGGTCTGACGTATTAGGAAATCACGTACTAGGCAAGTTACCGAATGAGATTTTTTTAAGAGATCACCGACTCTTCATTGGAGTCGGGTGGTTTCGAACTCGGGACCTCTCGCCCCGAAGTCCAGCACTGATGCCACTACGCCACCAGCCGGCCAATAATATTATATCTGCTGTTAAATCCACGGCGGATTGTAAGCTTTGTAAGATTGTAAGCGGATTGTAATACAAATCCACAAATGTAAGCTGTCTATATTTTTGTCTTATTTTATATAAATCCGTAACCTCGTTCAGTCCAATGTAAACACAAATAATATTTGATTATAGGCAAATATCCCATTTGCAACCCAAGTAAAACGCTTCTGCTCTATTTTTAAACAACTCTTCTTAGATACAATCTTTGTAATGCAGAAAATACAAAAAAGTTATATATCAAAGAGAGAGTGAAATTAAACAGGTAAAGTCAAAATCCAAAGATAAAAGACAGTTTGTATTAGTGTACGCATGTGTTACCAAATGCTACATTGAGATTCATTTTCTTGTCGGCATTAGTGGGAGAAAATAAACAATTTTAGAATTGGCCGACTCGTCACCACCATTGATTCGGCCAACAGCTCTAGGTGAATTCCGTCCAGGAGCCCAATGGCCGCTGACGAACCTGACGGGTTGAGACCGGAGAGTCCCGCACCTCCCGCCCGCCGGCAGCAGCGACAAGAGTTGGAGACCGGTCCGACACAGACAGACGGCGCTGATCACCTGGTCGGTTTCCGCTCTCATTCTCGACGATTTTAATTTCACTCGATGCTTTAATCTACACGGAGCGATGAAGCCGACCGCGTGTTCGTGTCCCGCCATCAGGAAGCAACGCGGCTCCCCGCAGCGATGGCAGTCTCCGCTCTCATCTTCACCGTATCCTCAAGGTGATCACAAAATCCCCGAATCATTTAGTCTGCTCAAAGTACATCCTGAAAAGTAATATCACACACTACAACGAATCGCTGTTCAGAAGAGGAAGTGTATTTAGAAGAGGAAGAGTATGGAGTAATTTTGTGAGCTGTCGGGAATATTGCTCTTTCGGCATGCACTTTCTATCTCTCGGTGTAATTTGTAGACCAAATCCTTACTACTGTTTGGGGGTCTGTATACATCTCCCATCAGTGTCTTTTCACCCTTGCGGTATCGAGCAGTTTTGTGATCTGTTTGAACACGTCGCCCTTGGTCGCTGATCATTTGTCACG
This sequence comes from Hypanus sabinus, assembly GCF_030144855.1. Classification (NCBI taxonomy): domain Eukaryota; kingdom Metazoa; phylum Chordata; class Chondrichthyes; order Myliobatiformes; family Dasyatidae; genus Hypanus; species Hypanus sabinus. Next base: position 472,074 of record NW_026781804.1, read on the forward strand.
TCTACCGGCCGTGAATGTGGAGGAGATATTACTGACAATCCGAACTGACCGGGCTCTGCCGATGAGGAAATCGAGCATCCAGTTTCCCGGGAGATGCTAAAGCTCAGGTCATGTACTGGGTGATAGGTTCTGAGGGGTGACGGTGTTCAATGCTGAGCTGGAGTCTGTGCTTCATGACCAACCTCTCAAAGCGCCTCACCGCAACGGATGTAACTGCTACTGATGGATATTACGGGAAGCTATTGTTAGGCGGCAGACTTCTCTGCTGTCTGCAACAAATTCCAGCGGTTCTGACCATCCCATGTTCCCTCTGCTCATCAACTCTGATAAGATTCAGCCACGACAGTGTAGGGCAATTTTCCGTTTGCTTTGCCAGGTGCAACAATTCACATCTGACTGAGTTAAACTCCAACCGCCATCTTTCCTCTCATATCTGTAACTGATCGATATCCTGTGGCATTCTTTGTCAGTCATCTACCCTTTCCACAGCGGCAATCTTCATGTGTTCCACAAATTTACAAACTCACCTTTCTACATTTTCATCAATATCAGTTATATACATCACGGACTGCAGCGGTCCCAGTGCAGATCCCTACAGAGCACCACTAGTCACAAACGGCCGGCGTGAATAAGTACTCTGTCTTCTCTAGGAAGTTCGTTCCGGATCCCTGTGGCTAATCCCCAATGATCTCATTCATCTCAACCTTCTGGATGAGACCCAAGAGGGACTTTGTTAACCTCCTCACTAGATCCATGTGCACAACATCGACAGCTCTGGCTTCATCAACCAAGCTTGTCACCTCGTGAGAAACGCAATTAAGTTGATAAGATACGACTTGCCCCGCACAAAGGCACGCTGACTCTCTTTAATTGGATCAAATGCTTATGAATCCGAACCCCAAGGAATTTTCTCTAGTAACTTTCCAATCATTGACGTGAGACTCGCTGGTCTATATTTCCAAGTTTAAGCTTAGTTCCCTTCTTGACTAATGGAAGAACAATAGATACTAGCCATTCCTCTGGGATATTGCCTGTGGCTAGATAAGACAGTTAGTTATCGATAAATAAGAATATCTTGCTTTTGACTCTCTCAGTAAACTTGGGCATAAACTGTCGGGCCCCGGGCTAACATCCACCATAATTTTCTTTCAGAGATCCAAGACTTTCAGTTCCTTTACCTTGAAATGCGCCGGCATATCAATATGCTGAGTACTGATCTCACTAACCTGCACGTTCTTCCCCTTCCTAAATACAGATGAAAAGTACTCATTAAGGACCTCCCTCACAAACACCTAATCCAAGCAAATGTTCCCCTTTTTATCCCTGAGAGGTCATAACCTCTCAGTAGATAACCCTTTGTCCTTGTTACATCTTGCATGTATAAAATACCTTAAATTATTTGACAAAGCACTACGCTATCCGTGAAGGCATCAAACTTTGCACCATCATCAAAGTCACAAACACACTCTGCCAACTTTTCGTCCAGGTCGCACACAGTATTTAAAGATGGATCAACTCGGGTCCCTGAGGAACACTGTGAGTTAAAGATTGAGACTGAATAAGATCGAACGACCACTGCACGCGGTCTTCAATAGGAAAGGCAATTCTGTATCCAAACAGCCGAGTCACCCGGCTTCCTATAAGTCAGCAAAGATGATCCTGAAATCGTCGAGCGCTAGAAGACCAGCGAGTTTTAAAATCTGTGGGTTATACAGCGTTCGGTTACAAGCTTGTTATTTGAAGCAAATTTGGAGACTCATTTCGAATAAAATCTGTTTGTAGCATGTTCTATATCAAAGTGGAAAACGTAACGGCGTGGAAAGAAGCCTCTATCTTACAGCCTGAGATCCCTGTTGAACTCTGATCTCTGGTGGAGATTGTGTGTAGAGTTCCAAATTCCCCATGTGAACGGAGGTGGAGTGGGATCCCCGGATATTCCACTTTCCTGTCATATTTCTAATGCGCGCCTCGATGGTTCAACAGGAATTAAACCATTAAAGAATGAGAATTAAGATATGATGCACGCAGAATTTCTGCAAAATGTCTGATGGGCAGTGTTTCTGAAATAGTTGTAAAATGTCGTTTTATAACAATGACACGTCAATCTTCAGATTCATGGATCGGCAACTGAAAGCTTCGGTTCAGAAAAGACGTAAGTGAACACCAGAAAACACGCCAAAGTTTACTCCTGGAGCAGATGAAGAATTGCTTCAGGATCGCGTGTAGAAAGAAGGGACGTTTTTTAAGCTGATTGTTGGCAAAAACACGGTCACTATTTCGTCTGTGAAATATCTTGCTTCTTTACTATGGGAAAAATGGATCTGGAATGATTGGAAAAGTAAGACTGTGATCTGTGTTTGATTCGCATAACAGCATGTTTGGTCACTGGCAAGGACGTGATTGGCTAAAAGAACTTTTACCGATCTGCATAAGTAGACGTTAAAGTTCAGCTGCAGGGAGAGTGGGGTATTGGATATCTCAATGAGATAACCCAACCCTCATACTGTGAAGCCAGGAGCTACCGTGTAATTGTTTCGTCAGTGCAATTCCTGGGTAAAGGTGGACATTAGGGAGAGGGAGAAAGAGAGGGAGAAAGGAATGGCAAAAGGGAAAGACTGAGGGAGAGTGAGAGGGGAGGGAGAGAGGGAAAGAGAGAAGGACAGGGAGAGGGAGAAGGGGAGGGAGAAGAAGAGAGAGGAAGAGAGTGAGAGAAGGTTGACAGCGAGGGAAAGAGGGGAGAGGGAGAAGGAAAGGAAGGAGGAGAGGGAGAGGAAGAGAAAGGGGATATCGGGGGAAAGGGAGAGAGGGGAAAAAGAGGCGAGTGGCGTGAGAGGGAGAGGGGAGAGATGGGGAGAGAAAGAGGGGGCAGAGAGCGGGGGTGAGAGAGAGAGAGAGTGGGGGAAAGAGGGGAAGTGACGAGAGGGTGAGACGGGGAGATAAAAGGAGAGAAAGAGAGGGGGAATAAGGAAAGAGGTGGAGAGAGAGGGGGAATGAGGGAGAGAGATGGTGAGGGAGGGAGAGAGCGTGAGGGGGGGAGGCGAGAGAGAGAGGGAGAGAAATAGACAGTCAGGAAGGGACATACAAACGAAATGTTATGAGAGATTTATTAAATGAAGAGATGAATTAAACGGCAAAATTGGTCATTTCTAATTGAAAGAGAAGATTACTTACCCTAAATTGATGAATTTGATATTCAAATGGCAAGGATGAATTAGATTTGAGCAACTATTTGTCCATCAAAAGACTCGGTTAGGGCTTCGATATCAATATAAAATCGAAGGAAACCTAATACACATTTTAAATAAACACTTACCTTAACACATCTCAATCCGACATGTCAGTCTGTATCCACGTGCACCGTTATAATTCTTCTCGGTTAACGCTGAAAAGATCGCGCAGATCAGAGGGAGTTGTTATGGGTTAACAAGAATTCAAAGTCCGATCTTGCAGTCTGGAAGAAGGTTCGCATGATAAAGAGTGACAGCGCTGTGCACAAGGAAATTTGCCACCGCAGCCGACCCAAGATTATGGATTTAACACCATGGATAGTGTGGAGCGTGGAGCTTCAGCTTCAGCACAGTTTTCAGTTTCACCACCATGGAGAGTGCACAGTGTTCAGTTTCAGGGCCATGGAGAGTGCACAGTGTTCAGTTTCAGAGCCATGGAGAGTGCACAGTGTTCAGTTTCAGGGCCATGGAGAGTGCACAGTGTTCAGTTTCAGGGCCATGGAGAGTGCACAGTGTTCAGTTTCAGGGCCATGGAGAGTGCACAGTGTTCAGTTTCAGGGCCATGGAGAGTGCACAGTGTTCAGTTTCAGGGCCATGGAGAGTGCACAGTGTTCAGTTTCAGGGCCATGGAGAGTGTATAGCGTTCAGTTACAGGGCTGTTTTGGAGAGAACTCGCGGAACGGGAGACATTATGGTGACCACTCGGTTGTCGCTGGGTACCCCGGTGTCCTTCCACTTTTCATAACAATATCGCCTCCTGGATGAACTTGCCACTATAAAGTTGCAAGTGGTGTATAAATGAGTGGTGAGCTGTGCGAGTGGAGTGAAGTGAAGTGGGGAGCATGTTTGCTTTCAAGTCTGTCATTAGTTTGATGGGTTGCTGAAGTCCGAACCTCAAAGGAAAGTTTGACTTTCCGAACTTCTGAATCATCTGTTAAGTTCATCATCTAAAAGCGCTGATGCAGATCGAAATCATATTTAGGAGCTCTGCTCCCTTTCATCTGCCGGGTGCTCGGCCACTCAGTCACTGAAATGCTCCAGCGAGGATAGACTTTGCCCCCACGCACAGTTTTCAGGCCGCGTGAAATTTCATGCTCAGAGAAATGGTTGGTCGATACATTCCTAAGAACACAGAGGCAAGTTGTTGAGGGAAGTCAGCTTGGGTTAATTTGAAGGACAACTGCAACTTCATTATCTTTTCTTTACCAGTTTACAAGATGCGTTGTTATGAATATAGATCTGGAAGTTCGAGGAATGCATTGTTTTGAGACGGTATTAGAATTAAATCACTAAAATTGGATTGATCACTGTACGATTGATATTGGAGGCAATTATAGATAATTGTAGACAGTTTTCCATCGGAACATTTTCAACCGTGTTATATCTCTGAAATTGCCGATATCCACTAATCTGTCAAAAATATGGGCAATATAGGTTTTTCATGTGTGACATCACATGACATTTTGAATTGTAAATGTATAAGTTAAAGAAGGTCAATAGAGACATTCGGTATTAATGCAAAGTCTTGTCACTGTAGCAAGTACTGACTAATGGCCTCAGCAGAGCAAATGCCCGCAGTGAAACAGTACGGATCTGTTCATGAACACCAGCCTTCCTGAACGAGGAGCCTCAGCTTTGATTGAAAACAGCTTTGCCATTTCATTGATTAACTTATCTAGAATGGTCGGTCTCCGGGACATTCATCCTTAAATACATGCAAACAGTTTCGAACTTTACTGACGTGCGATTTAATTAAAACAATTATGAATCGGAATGATGTTGCAACCTTACGTCCCTCTGGAGATATCGAGAGGTTTATACTAAAGACAGCAGGAACAAATATCGCAGTGTATTTGTTTGTAAATCAGCAAATCGAATCGTTCACACAGAAAATGCTGGGGACGTTCAACGGAATCAGGAACATATATTATATCATCATTGCAATTATTGGAGTCCCTGGTAAGCCACTATAAATTTATTTTGTTATTTTGTGACTTTATATTCGAGCTTGTCTCCCGTTTTGATCTAAAGCTGAAAATGTTTGCCTCCGAATCCAATAGGTTTGATTGAACCAACAGTGGAATAGTGATATCGTTTCCGCGATTTAATGTGCTCAATGTATGATATTGTCATCTGTCTCAGTGTATAAAGTCATTGGTGAAAAGTCAGACTGTGCAACCACAGAGAGATATCCGGCGAAGAAGTTCGGAAATAGCCCGGCTACTGCCTGATAATAAATAATATAATTCACAGATAAAAACTGTGTTATTGAATTTTTGCCACTACACTGAAGGATGCAAACAAATGCTTTATAATAATTACGTTACGCGAATGATCCAAGTAGTTCCTATGTTACGTGGCTTTTGGTGATACCATGTCTCTCTTTCTCCTCCGCTGCTGTTGCTTAAATAAGCCTTTTAACTGGTGAAACACAGCGGAAGTGTTTACCCTCTTCTATTTGCAATCCACAGAATCGATCGCTCTGGAGTTACTGAGAGTGATCGGCTGCTCATGTTTACAACAGGGCAATTGGTCTTTATTGTATCAATAGTCAATTAATTGTTTCAGCATCTTTTACCAATAACTCGTTGGCCTGTGACGTTACTATTACATTTTCTGAAAATTCACATTTGCGCTAGAAATCCCTTAACTATTATTTGGGGTCCCACCACTTCACAGACTCAATGGTGTGACCGGGTGTAAAGAAATTCTCATTAACTCATAGAATTAAATTTTACTTCGGAATTTATTCTGTCGACAAAACGATAGACATCAAACAATACATGAACTGATTTAATTATATCTCCTCCATGGTCTGCCATCGCACAGGTCGCTGTAATTGCGACATTATAGGTTAGGTGCTATAAAAATGTAATTTTATATCCTTTCCTTTATCAGCCAAGGTATTAGCATAAAGTTGTAACCTCGTGTTACCGGTCTAGATGTCATTGACTAGACAGCGTTTCGAAATTTCAGCACAAATCTGGTGGCTACACAACTGGGAGGACGTGGTAGCGACAGAGAGAATGCTGATGGATTTTGCAAAGACCCGGCGCTGAATGGGGAGCGATAGTTATAGGAATTGCATAAGCTGGCTTTATTCACACTGGAGCGCGGGAGGCTAAGGGGAGAGTAATCGTTGTTATTGCTTGGCGAATCATCGTGGGTCGAGGAGCCTGTCTCTGTGCTTTATTGTTCTGTGTTCCATTGGCTGTTGAGTTTTATAAGATTACAACCTTCATGGAGATGGTACAAAGACAGAACCCTGTTTCTCCGGTGCAGACGAGTTCTGAACTATTTTCAGAGGTTTAATGTGAGAGAACATGTATTTTAACAGGATGGATGTAAAATGAGAGATTTCATGCAGAGAATAGACAACCATGTGACAGTGACAGCATGCGACACGGATCAGAATGGGACCATTCAGACAATCGTACCAGAGTAACTTATTTTCCTTTTGTAACTTTAGTCTTTGCTTTACTGTTCACGGTCGTATTCTGTGTACCGGTTCGAGACGTTCCTGCCATTGTTAAATTTCCTCTGTGTATATTTGGTTTGATCATTGGATCCCCTCAGACCGGCTCTATTGCACAGGCGACGCCGGCCCTCCAGGCTCTCCACGCACCTCGGCATATTCGCGGGGATCATTCCAGTCGATTTCTTTCGCACATTTCCGAGATATTCACGGGCTTTTAGTGAGCGAAGCCTGAAACCTGACATCAGATGCATCAGGCATTGTAGATCTATCAGTCAAAATGCTTCGCCATGACTTCCTGGCTCTCAGAGCCACTGAATCATCGAAATTTGCGGCATTACAGCAGGCACTATCACACTATCGAGGCTCCACCGACTATCAGACACCCATTTATACTAACACAATATCAATCTCTTATCCTCTCCACGTGTTCCGTTCCTTGCAGATTCCACCATTCACACGTACAATAGAAGTAATTTGCTGCGGCCAACTGACCAAGCACCACGAATGACTTTCTGCTGTGTGATCAAACCGGGAAATTCACGAGGAATCCTTCTAGTCTGAAGTTGAACGCGCAAGCTCAGCAGAGAAAGTTCACCGAGATTAGGATTGAATCTAGTTCTCTGGCGCTTTCGGGGACCCGTACCAAAATTTCCCCATCACTTCCATTGTTTTTATGATTTACTTAGTGTTGAGAAGGCATATTAACAGTTTTCTCGGTCTTTCCTAACAATTTTATGGGTCTTATGTCGGAACAGAAATGCATATTTCTACCTGTGCTATTTCGGTGTCTTTCAGAATTATCTGCAAGCTTTCTCTCCATCTGGTCTAAGCTGACATGATCTTAAACCCAGTCCCAATTCCCTGTAACGAAACATATGCTTCCAAACCCATCCCTATCGCATCCACACCCACCCAAACTGCTCTCAGATATTACAATTGAGCTTTTGCGCTGATACCGACTCCGCACTGTTACTGAACCTCCGGAATAAACTGGACACTGCTTACTTGATTCGCTGCTCGTCCGAGGCGTGTTTGGAACTTGATTTCTCCGCATATTCACTGTTACCGGTGTAAAACGTGTCCCTATCTCTCGGTTCTGACATAACAATTTCTGTTTCCCTTTCAGCCCATGTGGAATCACAAAATACTGCCAACTTGGGAGATATGGGAAAGATGCATTTTCCTCATTGGCATCATGATTGATTCTTCATAGATAGTTTCTCTTGCGTATTTCTCCTTTCCCCCACAATGGGAAGCAATGGCTGTTAATTCCCTCCCTATTGCTTTCACATTGAAGCAAATTGCATTCGTTTACTGTTCTGAACCTCCCGTTCGCTTGCCTGCCGCTGCTTGATACTAGAAATCATGTGGACCTCTTCTGCCCATTCTCTCGGTTGTCATTCAGAATAATTGCTGCCCATAGAACATTACAGCACAGTGCACACCCTTCAATCCACGATATGGTGCCGATGGTCTAAACTACTCTAACGTCAACATAGTCCTTCGCTTCTGTATAACCATTTTTCTATCATCCATCTGCCTCCATCAGAGATCTGTCTTTTCCCTAATGTATGCGCGTTTACTACCAACCCCGGCAGGGCACTGCGAGCACCAGCCGCTCTGTGTGTGAAGAACGTACCTCTGACATCCCCCATATTTCCGTACAGTCATCTCAAAATTGAGCTTTCTGGTATTAGGCATTTTCTCCCTGAGAAAATGTCTCTCGATATCCGCCATGTACCCACATCTTATCATGTTGTGCACTTCTGCCAGGCTTCAAAAATGCTCGCTCGCTCAACCTATCGTCATTAGCCATGCCATCTAGTCCAGGCAGCGCCCTCCTCTGCACCCGCTCAGAAGTTCCCACGTCCATGCTTCAGCGCTGTCCTCCTCGTCAGGTCCGCCGGGTTACCATGGCTGTCTGAATTATTTTAAACTGATAAAATATCACAGTCCTCAGCCATCTACAACAGTTAACAAAGTCGTGGTTGACGGAATTACAATCTCAGATGTCTAGTTTATAACGTAGGACACCAACCAGACCATCATCACTCTTCACAAATCCTATCGTCCCATTTCGCAAATGTTGTTCGATCTGATGATCAGTTTGATAATTACCCTTTCTTCATCACATTTCCAGGGAATTTACTGCATCGATTTTGTCCAGATCGAACCGGCTGTGTTGGCACGGCATGTTTACAGAGAACGGAGTCTTTGAATTGGGTTGTAAACAAAGGGCTCACAAGGTTTATGTTGAAACCGATTGTTATCGATAGCAAGCTGAATGAAGATGCTTGGGTTCCAGTCAGGCAGGATGAACGCTGTAAGGTTCCGCATACTGAAACCCACAGTTAGTCTGTCGGTGGAAATTTGCGGCGTGATGCGTAAGGTAGTTACAGATTTAAGTTTTGACCGTTTATCGAGTAAGCGCAGATCTAATCTAGTTTCGCTCACCCTGAAACTTATTTCCTTCGGTTTATCGCGTTATATCAGCAACAACACATCAAGCTGATGCCGGCACTTTGTTACGCTCGCAAACGGGAGCTTGGATAGGTTCTTCAGGGAAACGGAAGGACACTATTGCTTTTTGAACCTCCTAATGTACACTCCGCGCTTAGAAAATTTTTGCTGTGGATTATCTTGATTTGATTTCCCTTCTTTTTTTTTTTGCAGTGAATCTAGTTGCGATTGGGATCCTGTCCCAGGGGAAGTGCGGTCTCTCCACCTGTACCACTCGCTACCTGGTGACCATGGCAACGGCGGACATAATGGCTGTTACCACTGCAGTCATACTATGGCGGATCAGTTTTTATTTCCCAGGAACCTTCTTGGATATCTACCCAGTGTGTAGCATTATCTTTGTACTGCTGTGCGCTTCTAGAGACTGTTCCGTCTGGTTCACCGTCACCTTCACCTTCGATCGGTTTGTCGCCATTTGTTGCCAGAAGCTGAAAACAAAATATTGCACCGGGAAAACTGCGGTTTTGGTTCTGATGACTACCTGTGCACTGATCTGTTTTAAAAATGTTCCTTACTATTTTATACATAAGCCAGGGACACTGATTAATAACGTTTATTGGTTCTGCAAATTAAGGGCAAGTTATTACACCGAGCAAGGATGGGTGGCGTTTGATAGGTTGAACAGGATTTTAACACCTTTGGTCCCCTTTGCTTTAGTCCTGCTTCTCAACTTTCTGACAGTCAGACACATCCTATTGGCCAGTCGAGTGCGCAAGGCATTAAGGGGTCAGAGCAAGGGAGACAATCGGAGTGACCCGGAGATGGAGAGCAGGAGGAGGTCGGTGATCTTACTCTTCTCCATATCCGGCAGCTTTATTCTACTTTGGTCACCCACTGTTGTAAATTTCCTGTATTATCACATTTCCCGAACAAATCCCAATAATTACACCGATTCCCAATATATCCTTCAGCAGGTCGGGTACATGTTGCGGAATTTGAGCTGTTGCACAAACACATTTATTTACGGGGTGACTCAGGCCAAGTTCAGAGAACAGTTCATCAGCGCAGTGAAATACCCTGTGACGTCACTGCTGCGATTCATTCACAAACTGAAGAACTGACCCCGGCCACGGCCGCTTTCAATATCTCCAGTTCATAAATATTTAATATCACTATTTAATATTTGAATAAGTTACACATGGATGCAAACATCGGGTTGGACAGGAGGGAGTCTGATTTAGAAAGTGGCATTAGATCTAAGGGAAACATGCGGGTCTTATGTTGCGGAGTTTTATCCAGAAATTCACGATTCAAGATTCATGTTGGTTTGTTGTCACTCTTCAGCTGACCAGTGTTAAGAGGAACGAAATGAAGGTTACTCCGGATCCGATGCAGCAAGAACAAAAAAATGGACGAAACATAAAGAACTTAATGAAACAGACAAAAAATAAGTAAATAAAAACAACCATATAAACACAATCACAAGTAACTGTTATATTCATAAACTAATTGAATTACTTACAGTGATACCAGATGATATGTATGGAGAGGTGTTCGAGGGGGATCGGATGGGCAAATAGATCACGGTGTTGATCAGTCAGACGATTTGGGGAAAATAACTTTTTTTCCAGTCCAGTGACCATGGCGCGGTTGTTGTGTCGCCTCGCCCCTGATGGGAGTGTGGGCAGTGGGACAAACAGTCCACAGATATGTAGGGCGTGATCCATTTTCAGAGGTTTACCATCTCACCTTGTTGCTGACACCCAGGAAGATTTTTGCTTCCAATATTTTTACATTTCAGTACTCATCATCTCTTGGTGTAGATTCACTCCACAGAACGATCTGAAAGTCATAGTTTGCACATGTATCTGTTGTGATTCATGATGAGGAAGGGTATCAGAGACTGAGCTTGTCATCCTTGGAATAGGGTCTGCTAAACAGAGACTTGGTAGATGCTTGCAAGGTAATGAGCTGTACAGGAGAGGTAGATAGGAGGAAATTTACAGCCGGGTCAGAGCAGTCTACAATGAGGAGGCTTACGTTTCCGTTCGGGGATATATCATCGGGAGGGTAAAAGGATTTTTTCATCCAGCTGTTGGATCCTGGAATGCACTACCTGAGGAGGATCGATTCAGAATCTTTCCCAACATGTATGAAACCGCTTACTGAGAGAATTGAAAAGCCAAGACAGAGAAGGCTATGGGAAATGGTCTGGAAAATGAAATGAGATTGGTATGGATAGAAACGGTGGAAATAATTGATCAAAGATACTGTTTCCGAGTTGTACGTGGCCCATTTCCTCGATGGCCTCGACTCAAACTCCCACATCCTGTGTAAATAAATGATACAGTGAAATGTTCATATCGATCCCCACTGCCCAGTTTCACTCTTATCCTCAGCACGAACCTGAGACTGGAAATGTATGAAGACTGACAGTAATTCAATCGTTGTGACCCATTGCATCCCAACGTCAACCCCGGTACACAGCTGGGTGAACTGGGAATTAGTTTTCATTCTCCTCAATAAATCAGATGGGTTCCTGGATCCATTCTGTCACATCACTAACTTGGTCCTCGGGACGCAAACCCTCCGCAGCCATTCGTCCCTTTCCTTGGCCGGGGATTTCCATTTACTCCTTGTCTGTGTTACTCCCACCACGCACTTTACCCATCAGCAAACACTGAAAAAGATTTCGACCATGAGCAATGAATCCTCGGAGTGTTTTCAGGCATTGGCGTCAACCAATGGTCACTATTAGAAGCGGGTATCTGTGGGGCCCTTTGGGGAGCATGGAAAAATGGATTATCAGGACGGATGAAGAGAAAGGTAAGGTTAATATAACTGCACAACCATGGATGTGGGATCATTAGTGCTAACTAACAAGTGAATCGACTTGCATGTTGGAAACGAAATAATATCGACAACTTTCCATAAATTGAATTGCGAATTCGACAATATGCAATTCTGCAACACAGCTTTCTTCCAGATTAAATGTGCGAGATTGAAAATAAAGTGCAGGACGGGACGGGTTGGCGGAGAGGGTGCGTGGGTGGCGGACAGCAAGTTCCCGGAGGAAACATGTTCGGGGTCATGACTGAGATTTGAAATAAACTGTTCTGTGTTGCGATCTCCGTGTGTTTCACTTCCTCAGCTGCGACGTGACGACCTTGTGAACGTCGTGCAGAATAACAAGTTGCAAGGAAGTCTTTGACTAGAGAGGAAATGCTGTTGAGAGCAAAGGCGTAGTACGATCCAGAAGTCTGCAGAAAGTAATGGATACGGCCCCGTCCGTCACGGGTAAAGCCCTCCCCGTCATTGAGAACATCTAACCGGACCGCGGTCACAGTAAATTAGCGTCCATCATCGGGGATCCCCAGCACACAGATCATGCTCTTTTGTGCCATGTGGAAGAAGGCACAGGAGAGTCAGAACCCCACACCACCAGGTTCATGAACAGATACTACCCCTCAGCCACCAGCCCCTTGGTCCAAAGGGCCTAACTTCACAACTTCACTTGCCCCAAAACTGAAATGTCCCCACAGCCAAAAACTCACTTCCAAAAACTCTTCATCTGATGTTATCGATATGTATGGCTTATTAAATAGTTGTTATTATTTCAAACGCATCTCTTTCATTTCCCGCGCATCTGTCCTCACCACATCCGCCACCACCCCACTCGGGATAGGGTTCCCCTTGTCCTCACCTACCATCCCACCAGCCTCCGGATCCAACGTATAATTCTCCGTAACTTCCGCCTCCTCCAATGGGATCCCACTACCAAGCACATCTTTCCCTCCCCCGCTCTTTCTGCTTTCCACAGGGATCGCTCCCTACGCAACTTCCTTGTCCATTTATTCCCCCTTCCCACCGATCTCCCTCCTGGCACTTATCCTTGCAGGCGGAACAATTGCTACCCCTGCCCTTACACATCCTCCTTCACCATCATTCGGGGCCCCAGACAGTCTTTCCAGGTGAGGCGACGTTTCACCTTTGAGTCGGCTGGTGTGGTATACTGCGTCCGATGCTCCCGGTGTGGCCTTTTATATATTGGTGAGACCCGACGCAGACTGGGAGACCGTTTCGCTGAACACTTAAGCTCTGTCCGCCAGAGAAAGCAGTATCTCCCAGTGGCCACACATTTTAATTCTACGTCCCATTCCCATTCTGGTATGTCTATCCATGGCCTCCTCTACTGTCAAGATGAAGCCATACTCAGTTTGGAGGAACAATACCGCCTACGTAGCCTCCAACCTGATGGCATGAACATTGACTTCTCTAACTTCCGTTAATGTCCCTCCTCCCCTTCTTACCCCATCCCTGATATATATAGTTTTTTTTTTCTGTCTCTGCCCATCACTCTGCCTGTTCTCCATCTCCCTCTGGTGCTCCCCTCCACCTTTCTTTCTCCCTCGGCCTCCCGTCCCATGATCCTTTCCTTCTCCAGCTTTGTATCACTTTCGCCAATCACCTTTCCGGCTCTCGGCTCCACCCCACCCCCTCCGGTCTTTTCATATCATTTCCCATTTCCCCTCCCACATTCAAATCTCTTACTATCTTTCCTTTCAGTTAGTCCTGACGAAGGGTCTCGGCCCGAAACGTCGACATCTGTTCTCCCTATAGATGCTGCCTGGCCTGCTGTGTTCCACCAGCATTTTGTTTGTGTTGTTATAATTTGTTTATTTTTTGTATTTGCACAATTTATTGTCATTTGCACATTGGATGAACGCCCGAAGTTGGTGCGATCTTTCATTGATTCTATTATTGTCATGATTTTGTTTGTGGGCAGCACTACAGTGCAATACATAAGACAACTACAGTGCTTTGCAATATATTAGGCACCCTCGATATATATATTGCTTACGTCTTTTGCTCCATATCATCACAGCAATGAGCTGATATCGTTCATATAGAACAGATCTCAGTTTCAATTGAGATGGGATGGTGTGGTCTGATTTCACCCTTTCGTCAGGTCGAGTAGATTTATTTTTACTCGACCTGAAGAAAAAGGTAAAAACCTCTATCGCATTGGAAATGTTCTTGTGAAGATTCCTGTGAAGAACGCTGCGAGGGTGCGCGGCTGGTGTAACACGGAACAGCCACCTTGTATGTTTGCTGCTCTTATCCTGTTTCTCTGTTTTGTATTCTGTTCTCTCTGATGTACCCGTCTTATTTTTAATGTCCTGCGTTTCTCCAGCCCAAAGTTCATGTTTATATCTTTCGAATTTGGTTCTACTATTTGAATTTATTCATAGCTTAACTGTTGAATTAGCAGATAATTTCAAATCACCCACGTGGAGAAGCCGTGTTAACGTAGAGCTCATTTAATTATTTCTGATTTGATACCTGTCACGTACCCCGTGACCGGATTACCGAAGCAGCAGAAACGGAAAACACGTTGGAGTCCGGTATTACTGTAACTAATAGTATTTATTAGTGAGCTAAGCAATACAGTTCTATAAAATGCAAATTTATGAAACAGGTTAGCAATGATGTACACAGAAGTGCGGAAATAGAAATCAAAACCAAGCTCTTTCAAAGTCAAGGGGTGAATGAATAGTCTTCCGAGGTTGCAGAGTTCACTGCAGTTCAGTTTAGTTTAGGTCGAGGTAGTTGTTGGTGTACCGTTGCGGGGGGGGGGGGAGAGAGAGAGAGAGAGAGAGAGAGAGAGAGAGAGAGAGAGAGAGAGAGAGAGAGAGAGAGAGAGAGAGAGAGAGAGAGAGAGAGAGGGGGGGTGATGCAGTTGCCGTCGAACTTCCCGTTGTCTTCCTGTCCTGTTAAGGTCACCGACTGTGACCCCGTACCTGACACGACCGTTCTTCAGTGTCCCGTGGTGTGTCTCCATGGTGTGTCTCCCTGTGTCTTTGCAGACCTGCTTTTTATCTCCCCTTGCGGGGAACCGGCCGTCCATCACCTGGTCCCGCCTTGCTGTCTCAGCAAGAATCCACACAAAGAGGTAAAGAAAGTGTCCTTGGAGCAAAGATAAACCATTATCCAAAGCAAAAATATGAAATCATGCCTCCCTGTCTCTCATCTGCAGCAGGATGACTTCCCCTCTTCTTCCCTCTCTCATTATCAGCATAGTTCACGGGTGGGGGGGGGGGGGGTCAACTCTGGACCTTGTCTCAGCATGGTTTACACATCACATACCCAATCTGCATCAGATTCAGTAGAGGGCGGGTTTAAAGCCAAACAGAACCATAGTGGACTTGAAGAGTCGCCTTGTAAAATGCTTCAGTTTATTATAGTAACTGCTGTTGCTCTGTGTTTGGTCGTTGAAAGATAGGACGATCCGAGTACGTCACTGCTACATCAGATATTGCAGGAATTTCACAGGTACTGGGTAGGTGTGGTGAACTTTCAACTCTGGCCGTTAACTATCAGGCCCCTGAACCAGCGAGGGTAACTTCACTCTTCTCAACATTGAAGTGACCAATAAACACAACCTATGGACTCACTTTGAAGAGCTCGTCAACTCAGTATTACTTATTTACTTCGTATTTGTATAAGTTGTCCTCCGTTGCTCATTAGTTGCTTGTCAGCATTTGTCTGAAGTTTCCATTAATTCTAATGTATTCTCTTCCTTCTACTGTGAATGCCCGCAATATATTGAAATTCAGGGTAGTATATGGTGACATGCATGTACTTTGAAATAAGAAATTGACTTTGGACTTTGAATTCTGCTGGCTGGTGGATGAGTTGGCACTAGAACAGATTCTTGTTACTCCATGTTACTTCAGCATTCACTGCCTGGTCCAGCCGGCGGGGTCAGATAGAGGTAGAGGCAATGGCAATGATTAATTCATCATCGTGCACAGTTGGTAGATCAGTTTGCGGTGGTACCGGACGCTGATGAAACTGTATGTTCAGCTTCTGGTTGCACTATTGTATGCAAGATGTTATTAAACTGGAAAGAGTGCAGAAATGATTTACAACATTCTCCCGGTGTTTGGGGAACTGATTTGTATGGAGAGTTTGGACTAGCTAGGGCTTTATTCCGGTGTTCGCTCAGGGGAAGGAAGGCTGGATTGCGCTCGGCTGCAGACTGCTTTGGGTTGGCTCTTGACAACAACATTCATGGATACGGGGACTTGGGCGATATTATTTGTGTTGTGAGTGTGATTGTATGCTTACTGCTGTTGTGTATGTGTAGTATGTACCATGTGCTGCGTGTGACTGTTCGTACAGAGTCATGGACACAGGGACTTGGGCGATATTATATTTGTTGTGAGTGTGATTGTATGCTTACTGCTGTTGTGTATGTGTAGTATGTACCATGTGCTGTGTGTGACTGTTCGTACAGAGTCATGGACACAGGGACTTGGGCGATATTATATTTGTTGTGAGTGTGATTGTATGCTTACTGCTGTTGTGTATGTGTAGTATGTACCATGTGCTGCGTGTGACTGTTCCTACAGCGTTTGGTACCTTGGTGCCGGAGGAAAACTGTTTACTTTGGCTGTATTCGTGGGTACGTATGTGGAGTTGGATGACAATTAAAGTTGAATTTCAACTTGAACTTGAGTGCAGGAGACTGAGAAGCGATCGGATAGAGGTGTACAAAAGCAGGGCGGGTGTAGATACGGTGATTCCAATCAGTATTTGTCCATAATTACACTGTGAACGACGTGGGCGAAGTCGTTTAAGGTGAGAGAGGAAAGGGTTAAGAGGAGCAGGAGCAGCATCTTTTACAGACAAAGAACGATATCCATGAACTGCCGGACGAAGTGGTTGAAGCAGGAACAATGGTAACTGTCGAAAGACAGCTGGGCAGATGCATGGATTAGAAATGTTTACATTGTATTGGTCAAACGCTGGCAAATCTCACTGGATTGGATGAGGGACGTCACTTGCCCTCAGCCCTGTTCCCCTGCTCTATGACTGTACGACTGCATGATTTCAATTTCACTTCCCTTCGTTTTTGTTCTGTTTTCTTTTGTTTTGTTAATATAAGACATTTTTGGGCGGTGCGGTGGAGAAACGTCCCCCAGCAGAAGAGCCGTAAGACTCTCCTTCCCTCCGCTCCACTGCAGATGAAGGATTGGGTGGAACATCTGCTTAACACCCCGGTCAGGGTCACCTGCAGCCACGGGAGGAGGTGGTGGGTGGTCGCTTGGGCAACTGGTGCATTTCACAATTCCTGATTATGCGACCACTGACGCCAGGCAGACAATCTGTGAAGAGTGTTGATAATCGTAAATGGCGTCTCTAGTGGCCGAGGATTCATCTTGATCCCGATGTAACCTCCACATAGCCGACGCGGGTCATCCATTTCGGCAAAGGTGAGTTGTCACAGAGTTGTCGCTGTCTGTACGCCTGAAATTCTCCATTTTGTATCATTTCCTATTCAGATCAATCTGGTATGGTTTGATTTCGTTAGCTCAAGGTCTTCTGAGTGTCACCTTCTCATTGGATTTGTCCTAAGGCTACAGGCAGTGATGATTTATGTCTGCCGCCTTCGGACCTGTGCCCCAGGTAATTGCTTTTGTTATTTCCAACTTCCACTGCTTCAAACCCGCCCGACCACATCAGCCTGATCACTGGACCCAGACCACCAGATCGGAGGCTGCTCCTTCTACAAGCCTGCTTCAAACCAGCCCGACCACATCAGCCCGATCACTGGACCCAGACCACCAGATCGGAGGCTGTTCCTTCTACAAGCCTGCGATTTCACTTAATAAACAGCTCCGAATCGGAAAGTGGTCTCCTGTTCCGCAGGCCATCGACAGAACACTCACTGTTAGCTCAATCGTACATTTTCCCTGATTGAACTAACTCTGATCAGGAACCTGGTCATCATATAGTTCACAAGATGGCGGCTGCAAGAACAGTCTCACGAAAGGTCAGCCCTTATTCCTGAAATAACTGACAGCAGGAAAGACATTTGCTTTGTGAATTTCCACTGCCTTTGCTTCATTCCTGTTCGTTGTTTCGCTGGTTTTTGTTCTTTTCTGGGAACAATTCCCCCGTCTCGAAATTAACCACATGAATGTTTGGATCATCTTCCTCTTCTCATTCCCTTATTGTTTGTGCTACACTCCATTATATAAAATATAACATTTACTCACTGAATTCAGATATTTTACACACAAATCGTCACTTCTGTTTCATAAGAGCATCACATTCCAAGTTTCGCATAATTTTAGTCTTCTACCTTCTAACCATTAGAGCGATCAGAGTACATGAAACTTGGATTACAGCGGTGTCCAACTGTCCTTGATTGGCGAGTCTTGTAATTACTTCAGAACTTAGTCTATTGATGGGTTAATTTCCTTGCCTCCTCTATAACTTGTTTCTCGTCGGCACCTGAGAAGAGGAGGGGAAGTGACAGAGAGAGAGAGAGAGAGAGAGAGAGAGAGAGAGAGAGAGAGAGAGAGAGAGAGAGAATGGCGAGGAGTGTCATATTTTCTTCGTGCCTCCAGAGAAACAGACACGGGAGGACGTGTTTCTCGTAACATTGTCCCGAACAGCTTCCACCCGAATAGTAATGGCTCTGCAATGCCTGTCCGGTTAGCTTATAGGAGAAAACAGATCGTCAAAATGAAGGGAATGTACCAGGGACATACAGACAAATGATCCAGGAATATTGGATTGTGTTTTGATACTTCTCTTCAGTGAGACATTAAATACTGAAAAATGTCCTTACAATAGTGCAAGCGTGTTCTGGTGATTACTGTCTCTCTTTGGATACAAACGTGCGGTTGGATGCAACTGAACGGTTTAGGAATGTCAGAGTACTTTTTTCTTTCTTCTCCATTTTTCTTGTTTTTATTACTTCCGAGAGGTTATTTTTATGCTTCACTTTCTTACTTAACGTCTCTTCATCTTCTGTCGTTATCAATTCCTTTGGTACCCGTTAGTTCCCTCTACTTAAGGGTATATTTACTGATATTGACTAACTAGACAGGCAATCCAGAAAAAAGCAACTCTCTCTCTCTGACTCTCTTTCTCTTTATCTCTCTCTCTCTCTCTCTCTCTCTCTCTCTCTCTCTCTCTCTCTCTCTCTCTCTCTCTCTCTCTCTCTCTCTCTTTCTCTCTCTCTCTCCTCTCTCACACACACACACACGCATACACACACTCCCCCCCAGTTCTCTGCTCCCTTGCTGAAGTTTATTTCACGTTGTTATTTTCCCCTTTCTGTTTCAATATCATTGACAATCAATGTTAATACGTTAATACTTTACAGTGATGATCCCTGGTATGTTAACAATTTCCAGCTTATTTTCCTAATATATTACCTCTGGAGGGAATGCTCCACATAAAACTCGGAATATTGCAAGCTGAACACGTGATCATTTACCAATATACCTACTTTTAAAATTTTATATTGTTCAGAGAGTCAGAATTCCGGCTTCAGTGCCCGGGTGTGAAGGAGGAGGAAGTCAATGATAATCCGGATTCCGATTCATCGGAAACAAACACAACAAACATATGAACCCAGAACGAAATCGGGGAAAGTAAACAAAAACGCAGTAAATATGTGTCCCAGTACAGTATCCGTACCAGGCAGTGACGCAGCATGTTAGGATGCCCGCAACTCCACATCTCCGGAGGGTAGGGAGCACTGTGTTGGGGGTTGGTACAAGAGAGCGAGAGAGGGAGGGAGAAACGGGGTGGCAGAGAGCGAGACTGAGAGAGGGAAAGACGTGGAGAATCTGTATCATATTTAGGAGGTGGGAAAGGAAACACGGGAACAAACATATTGGGTGATTCTCGATGATGCAGGTGACGGAGGTCAGGAAATGGCGGGAAGTTCTGAGCCGGGTCAATTTTTCACGGGCTTCCAAAAACTGCCTCAGGACAGCGTGTTTCACGCAATATGGTCGTGGACAGCCTCGTCCAGGGAAGTAATCTTTCTGGATTAACCACCCACTTCGTACATGGGAGCAAATTAATTGATTTGTATCATAGTTCAAGTGAAATGAAGTTGTATTTCTGTTGACAATTTTTGTGGTTGCGTTGTTACTTTTCTGTGTTTGAAGTTTTATTCATAAACTAACTGGACAGATGAGTAGGAGCAATTTATTTTCGTTTGTAATCTGCCATGAACTCTGAAATGTGAACCAGATTCCCCTGTGCCAGTTTTACAAACAAAACCTGGCCTGATTTGCCATTTTGCGCCCTTTTCGGAGCACCGGCATTTTTCCTGCATCTTTGACCCATCACACAATGTCTCCGTTTTCACTGATTCGTTTCCCAGCTGCCGATTGTGAAAATCACAGGATTCCCTCTCTCACTCTCTCTCTCTCTGTCTCCTGTACTTGCTCTGTTCACTACTGCCTCGAACACAAAATTTCACCCGGTCCCCACAACATTTTCCAATGGAACTGTTCCTCCATCCGGCCTAATGTAGATTCCCCTTTTGTTCTCTGCTCCCCGGACAATATCCCAAAATCCAGCGGCTTGTATCACGTTTTATTTTCCCCCTTTCCTCTGCAATATCATCGCCCTCCAGCGGCTTGTGTCACGTTTTATTTTCCCCCTTTCCTCTGCAATATCATCGCCCTCCAGCGTCAGTGTGTGGTGATGCCAATCTTTTGCAGGAATTTAATAAAGCTCTATTCATTTTACGAAACTTAGTATCACTGTAAAAATCACGTGGTAGACTATAGTCTTTCTATTTTCTCTTCGCCTACACATGAAATTTTATATATACAACAGGACACCCAGCATAAACAAGTGTTTCTGCCTTTAACTATAGTTTACAAATTTTCCCGTTCAATGTAAATATGTATTTCACGCCATTTGTCAGTTCCTTTCTGAATTTCCGCTGCGTTAATCCATAGATACACGTGTTTGTACACGAACTGAGTATCTGCAACATAAACCCAACTTGCTGGGCGATATACACTGGATTCCTCAGGAACAGGTCCTTGTAATAGAAGTTTCTCACTGGCCAGATCAAAGAGTGTACGACGTATGTCATCCATAAAAACATGAAATTGGCCGAAATTGTAAAAAGCAAAATCATTGATTTCTTTCGATTTCTCCCCTCTGCGTCTTTTTTTGGATTCTCGCCGTTACTTCGGAATTGCTTGCGAACTTTATTGGCCGCTATAATATGTCTGACGGTCAGAGCATTGCAGAGTGAAATGAACAGGATTGGTGATAAGGGGGTTATGATGCTGTCGATCCACTCGTAAACTGTCCAGAGCAGTGACGTCACATAATGAGGCGTTGCAACGCAGCCCCATCCGACATTGTCAATAATAACTAAAGGTTTATGCAAAAAATGGAAAGGGATTGTCCTCAGGCAGCTTGATACAATCACCACAGCTATAATCACCGAAGCTGTTTTCTCGGTGCAATATTTCAACTGAAGCTTCTGACAGCAAATTGCCACAAAGCGATCGAAGGTAAAAGCGACGGTAAACCAGACAGAACAGTCCACAGCTATAATGTACGCGACAAAATTGATGCTACACACCGGCGTGAGATATAGAAAATTCAATGAGAAATACATGAAATTAACCCGACGTATTATCACTTCGGCAATAACCACCAGCAGATCCGCCGTTGACATGGCCATCAGGTAGCGAGTGATGCATCTGGACAAACCGCACCTTCCTCGTGACAGGATCACAATTGCCACCAAGTTCACTGCAAGAGACAGGAAATCTACAATTATGTGGAAATAAATATGATATACACATGGGCATGAGACAAGTATAATTTCCCCACTTCTCCCTTTCTTTTGATGATTGCACACTATCTCCCGGCTTGCGGAAGAGTAGAAGTTGCTCCAATTGCTGAGGTTCCTCAATGTGCTGACAAGGGAACTGCCATGTTAATAACAACTCCCGGGATGACATGCGATCCACCTTAAAGTGTGGTTATCTTTCTCTGTGTGTGTCTGCTGCATACTCCGCAAATTAAACCTAGCATTTTAATTTCTTTACCGCTTTCTGAATGAACTTATTCCAATCTGATTTATAGTGAACAGTAATTTTTTTTGTTGATCCAACCGACTGCTTACCCCGTCAAAATTCCAACTGTCCCATTGCCCGCTGCTCTCTGTTACCGGGAGATTTCGTATATTGCACTGGGCACTGATAATAGTCACACTTTATGAATTAAAAGTATAGAGATGTGTCAGGCAGGAAACGGCGGATCTCAGCAATCCTTCCTCCTGGACGGTGATGTGGAGTCGGGCATTGCCTTTATTTAATGTGTAGATGGATAGATGTTTCATTGTAGGTATTGTGAGAGAGATATTGGGTATATGAGTCGCAGGATCAGGGAACAGAGCCGGATGAATGTTTAGTGGCTGCATCCGGGTCCGGAAGAACGTATTTGGTTTGGTTCTTTATATGTATAGTCAGATGACAATAGGTTGTACGTATAATTAAGGGAATGGGAGGTTTTCAACAAGAATATCTATTCGAGGGACTCAAAGCGATAGCAGCACCTGAAGAAGGAAAGTGTCCATCGACGTTTTGTGTTGAAGCATTGCATTAAAACAGCAAGTGTTCAGCATCTACAGTCTGTAGAGTTTCCAGGAGAACGGGGACTACTGGCGGGGTGCGTCGCTGACCAATAACACGAGGTATCACTTGTTCCGCCGATAACTCCACGTCAATAGCAAACGGAAAATCAATAATGGGTAAAATCACTTATTTTATGTGTCTCTGTAATGTTCAGAACGACCGACATTAAAATTACATTAATTATTTCTGATCTGACGGTTTTGCATCAAAGAGAGTCTGTTTGTCTCATTTACATGCATTATTTATTGAAATTTAGGGAGTAAGACATTTCCTTGTCTCTGTTAATATTTCACCATAGAAAAATAAATCAAGATGGTTTTACTAGAAAAGCACCGCCCGGATAACGAATGAGACCCGCACACAGTAACATTTAACATCCAACAACTAGTTCTCACCAGGGACACCGACTGCAGCAAGAACCGGGTAATATATCCGCTCTATCTGGAAAATCAGCGGGTACACCATCTTCTCGCAAAGTCAGACCCGACCTTCCCAATAAATCAGGTTACCGATTGTAGCAGTGATTTATACTCTGGAGCTTACTCCGCTGGGAGATGCATAGCTGTATTGCAAATGAAGATTGCATCTCCAATCCCGTAAACAACTCAGCTAATCGAAGATTATGCTGCAGTTTCTCCTGCAGACTTAATTTCTTCATGAGTGGTCAGGAAAAATAAAAGCAACTTAAAGCCTCTTTGAAATGTCCTGAAGAAGAGAAGAGTAAATTTTTCCACAACGTGAGAAGTTACATGCTCGGGAGATCAACACAGAACAGAGCAGAACGGAGCACAACGAGAAACGAAAGACCAACATCAAATCGAGTCCCGTTCCTCTGTCCCATCCACACAGTCTGCCAAACCTCAGTCAGGGTATCTGGCTCAACCTTCAGCCTTCGGCGGAGTCAGGCACTGAACCCGGCTCACAGACATTGGGTTCAAACAGTCCGCTGTGATTTTCAAGCCGACTACCATACTGAGTTGATTAAACTATGACCTAATGTTTTATTTGTATTATTATTATTATTATTATTATTATTATTATTATTATTATTATTATTATTATTATTATTATTATTATTATTATTATTATTATTATTATTATTATTATTATTGTTGTTGTTGTTGTTGTTGTTGTTGTTGTTATTATTGGGTTGTCACAACGTTAAGACAACTGAGCAGAAGCAGAGTGGAATGAGTCCGAATATGCCTCCCAATAAATCGGACTTTGCTCCAAAAATCCAACGTCTGCACGAAGACATGACTCTCGCTCTCCTTCAGACTCGACTCCAGACATCGTTTCCCGAAAGCGAAGTAAAGTTAATGGAAAATCGGTATGGACCACGACCTTGCTTTCTGGAATATTACATCATCTTATTTTGTTACTTTGCATGAATATCATGTCAGCAGTTCTCAAGTTCGTCCTTCTAATAACACATGCTCATTCTAAACAATAATGTCTCTTCAAGTACAAATCGGAAACAACATATTATCTCCTCTCCCTCTCTCTCTCTCTCTCTCTCTCTCTCTCTCTCTCTCTCTCTCTCTCTCTCTCTCTCTCTCTCTCTCTCTCTCTCTCTCTTCTCCCTCTCTTTCTTTCTCTCTCTCTCTCTTTCTCTCTCTCTCCCTCCCTTTCTCTCTCACTCTCTCTTTCTCTCTCCCTCCCTCCCTCCCTCTCTATCTCTCGCTCTTTCGCGCTCTCACTCTCTTTCAGCCTCAACGCTGTGTTTTGTTTTCCCAAAGCGAAGCTAAGCCAATTTAAAAGCGACCTTGGGTTCGGTTGTGTCAGTCAACAGAATTGATGCAATTCCGCATTCACTAATGTCCTTTAGCACTGAGTTTCACGCGGACCCTGCAACACGTTTCCCAATGATTCTCTTCCTTGTCCTGGCCTGAAATAAACTTTCCGTTCTGTCCTCCTCTCCTTCCACAATTTCACGAATACTGACGCTTGTTTCAAGCTTCCCAACTTTCTGCAATATCATCGACCTCGGACAGTACCGCATGATTCTTCCCCGTAATGATGCAAAAGTTTTTCCAAGTTCGATCAGGTTGTTTTATTTATTTGTACAGATGTGAATGTCCAACGTTAACCTAAAAAGAATGGCGTTTCGTTTCAAATCAGAACATTCCCTGCTCGACAGGAATCACTTGCGGTCTTTACATTGAATCTATCCATTTCTAACATTCCATATTATTCACAGATTCAAAATTCGCTATGGAATTGCCAAACCCCAGTAAAGCTGTGTGAAGGAGAAGGAAATGATCGTCACTCCGGATCCGAGGAGGCACAAGAAAATATAATAAGCATAAATAATGCGACAGAAAGAAACAAAAAATAAAAGCAGAATAAATATCTGCCGCGGTGCAGTTTCCGTTCGCCGCATTGACGCAACATGTCCGGGTGCTCCAACCGCGCATGTGTAAAGGCCGTGAGTACTGATGTGCATCGACCAGCTCACTTCAGCCTCCTCAGACCGCAGAGGATCTGGGGAGCTTTCTTCTCTGCAGAGGGCGTGTCCTGGGACATTGAGAGGATGTTTGAAATGCGCACCCCCAGCAGCTTGAAACTTTCCAAAGTTTCTCTAAGCCTCTACAACAACATTTTGTTGCATGAGAAACACAAAATTCAATGACAATTACATTAAATTGACCCGACGTATTATCACTTCGACAATAACCTCCAGCAGATCTGCCGTTGACATGGACATCAGGTTACAAGTGATTACATTTACACGCATTAAACGCGAACACACTGATAATGTATGAAAAAGCTGCACAATAATATTTACGTATATTTTCCATTTCTCACCAGGGACGTCAGCGAGAACCGGGTAACAAATCGCCACTATCCGGACAATTAGTGGGTAGCCGATCTTCCTCTGAAGTCAAACCTGATTTTCAGGATAAATGAAGTTACCGACTGGGCGGTTCATTACAGTTTGAAGGACCCCCACACGCTCCCGGGGAGAGTCACAGCATGAATGCAAATAAAGATTGGGTTTACAGTTTCCGAAACAACTCAAGCTATTGAACCATTTTTCTTTCGCCCTGGCATTTTGCCGTCTTTATGAGTGTCACGAAAAAATAAAACAATTTACAGTTTGAACACCTACGCTCGGTCTACCAGAGAAAGCAGGATCTCCCAGTGGCCACACATTTTAATTCCACGTCCCATTCCCATTCTGATATGTCTATCCATGGCCTCCTCTACTGTCAATGAAGCCACACTCTGATTGGAGGAACAACACCTTATGTACCTGCTGGGTAGTCTCCAACCTGATGGCATGAACATTGACTTCTCTAACTTCCATTAATGCCCGTCCTCCCCTTCTTACCCCATCCCTTATTCATTCATTCATTCACTTGTTTATTTGTTTGTTTGTTTGTTTGTTTGTTTGTTTGTTTGTTTGTTTATTCATTCATTCATTCATTCATTTATTTATTTATTTATTTATTTATCGATTTATTTATTTGTTTGTTTATTTATTTATTTTCCCCTTTTTTCACTTTCTCTCTCTGTCCCTCTCACAATCACTCCCTGCCTGCTCTCCATCTCCCTCTGGTGCTCCCCTCCACATTTCTTTCGCCTTGGGCCTCCCGTCCCATAACCCTCTCCCTTCTCCAGCTGTGTATGCTTTTTGCCAATCAACTTTCCAGCTCTGAGCTTCATCCCTCCACATCATGTCTTCTCCTCTCATTTCGGATCTCCACCTCCCCGAGGAGGAGATGGGGATGTTATTTCCAATCTGCACGGATTTGGTCTTCCGGTTGGGAAGTCGAGGATCCACTTACAGAGGGAAGTTTGGTGGTGTGTACTTCCTGTGAGGATTGCATGTGCTCGTGTGGACAGCTCAATCAAGTTTCCGTTGATGAAAATATGTCCTCAGAAGTTTCACCTGACTGTTGTGTGAGTGTTTGTCTGTTATTCTTCTCCCTCCTTCTGTCCGAGGTCGTGTAAATCTGAGCGCGTTCCAGAGTGCACAGTGTAGTCCGGACATTGTCATCTCAGCTCTTATTCTTCATTGTAAATTTTCCACTTCGGTTTCACACCACGATATTATGAGAAAAGTCTATGTTAATCTGGGAACAGCGAGAGAGGGTATTGCCTTTGTTATATTTTTATTACTGAGCTCTCTTTGGCAGATTTTCTGAAACCTTGAAGCAACTTCTGTCGAAAGTCACAAACACGAGACAATCTGCAGAAGCTGGAGATCCGAACAACACACACAAACTGCTGGAGGAACTCAGCAGGTCAGGCAGCATTTGTGGGAAAAAGCACAGTCGACGTTTCGGACCGAGGCCCTTTGGCAGGTCTGGAGCAAAAACAAACTGAGGAGTAGATTTAAAAGGCGGGGGAGGGAGAGAGAAACACAAAGTTTCCGGTGAAACCTGAAGAGGGAGGGTGGTGAAGTAAAGAGCTGGGAAGTGGATTGGTGGAAGAGACAGACACCATTGGAGAAACACCAGAGGGAGGTGATGGGCAAGCAAGGAGATAAGGTGAGAGGGGGAAAGGGGTATGGGAAATGGTGGAGGTTGGGGGTGTGGTTGTGGGGAGCATTACCGGAAGTCCGAGAAATCGATGTGCATGCCATCAGGTTGGAGGCTCCTTTAACCTGCGTGTGGCCTCATCGCGACAGTAAAGGAGGCCATAGACTGACGTGTCGGAATGAGAATGGAAGTGAAATTAAAATGGGTGGCTGCTGGGAGATCCCGGTCTCAATCTATGTCGGGCCTCACAGGAGGCCACAACGGGAGCACTGAACACAGTAGATGACCCCTGCAGACTCACAGGTGAAGTGTCGCCTCACCTGGAAGGACTGTTTAAGGCCCTGAATGGTAGTGAGGAAGGAGGCGTAGGGGCAGGTGTAGTACCTGTTCCGTTTGCAAGGGTAAGTGCCAGGAGGGAAATCAGTGGGGAGGGATGAGAGGACAAGGGGGTAGCTATGGAGCTTTTTTGTTTTCACCAGTCTTGCCGAAGGGGTTTGGCCTGAAACATCAACTGTACTCTTTCCCATAGATGCCGTCTGGCCTGCTGAGATCCTCCAGCATTTCCTGGGTGTTGCTGAGGAAAGTTTCCCTTTATTAAACAATGATCATTTTTCTTTGCTTGTTGATATCGCAGATACTGTACGTTTCATCTTTATCCGTGGGGTTTATTGTATCTTGCTGCTCTGTTTCATGTTAAACTGCCTGTATTATCCCCATCGTTTTGTTTCATATCATCCACCGACTCAGTCCAAAGTTCATGCCCGTATCTTCAGTTATACTCTGTGTGTGTGTGTGTGTGTGTGTGTGTGTGTGTGTGTGTGTGTGTGTGTGTGTGTGTGTGTGTGTGTGTGTGTGTGTGTGTGTGTGTGTGTGTATTTTCTCCTCGCTAATCCAGCTCGCTTGTTAATTGAGCATCACCCTGTTTGACCGGATACTAGATCAAAAGTTCATTATCTGTGTCTGGTGGTAATTCTGTGCTCGATTTGGTGACATTTTTGTGCGTCGAATTTGGTTCCAATGTCCTGTCTAAATCTTCTTCATTATATCTAAACTGATTTCTTTGTCTAGCTCCTTACATGTATCTATTTAGTCTGGTTTTCAATGCACAAGCTTTTCTTTTAGTGTCTCAATAAACTCTACAAAAATCAAACAGTTGCAAAAGGAGAGGGAAAAGAGCGTTGTTCACGAGTTGGGTCTTTGTCCGTTGTCCGTTCAAAACCCGCTGGATTGAACAGATGCGGCTAACGACGTCAATGTTGCTTTGTCAAGTTGGAGATCAGCGGGTTAATTATACCTGTTTTCTTGCTCCGTGTGAAGGATGTCAGCCACCATGGACTTGGTAACTGTTCCCGGAGACAATTTCCCTTCTATTAGTAGGGCGCCAGTGAACGAGGTCTCACAGTGAGACTCCGACCCCGGCAGAGCTCAGCGGCTCCACGGGAAGGGGAGAGAGCGCCCTCTCTGGACACAGAGCGCGTTGCTGCAATGCCGGATCTCTTCCGGATGTATCATCTTATTTTTGCAACTTATGACTGGATCAGATTGGACCATCGAATCCTATATGTCCTCCTGCTAATCCGCCCGGTTTATTATCCCGTACTTGCGATCATTGCGATCCGTGGTAAGTCTTTTTTCTCTCTCATTGGCGTTTTTCAAACGACTTCTCCAGCACTTTCAGACTTTTCCTTGTCCTCGCCTTGTCCCGAGGCTGCTGTTCCTGATGTGTTTTAACCAAAGGCATGGATTTAGTAAACGATTCTCTGCCACATTGTACCTTTCTCATTCACGCTGTCCTCCCAGAAGTTGTAGGTTCTTTTTGTATGTCCGCATGACCGACTCAAAGCTGCCGTGTATAAACATTTCTTATCGTATTCCTATCTCTCTCACTCCTTCATGTCCGCTCCTGAATGACTCGCCCGATCTCAATGTTCTGTTCCTCTGCAACTCAGCACAGCCTCATCTCTCTTCCAGTCCGTATCCCCGGCCGTCGGACACCGTTCCTCTGATTCCTACCTCTCCACATATTCCTTTCATCGTGCACTCCCTCCTCCACCCTCCCCACCTACCCACCCACCACACATCCTTTCCCTTTCTCACTGTCCCGATCCGCAGCCATTGACCTCACTATCTATCTCCCTCGGACTCGCGATGGGTGTCCCTCAGTCAAAGAGTGACCATCCGACGCGATCGATGTCAATGGAGTCTTTAGGATGCTCTGTGCTTGAAACAAGAGCCGCCTCATTGAAATCTTCTTGTCGAATTTCCGACTTCCGCGGGCCACCGCTGCCTGCAGCCAGAAGGAGATCGAACATCAACAACTGAGGAAAAAGGTCACAAAATGTGTAATTCAGCTACAGTTACTACTGAGGCTACGCAGAGTGTGGAAATGCCCGGCGTTTCTATGTGCTAGACAGGACCATTTTACTGAACCGCAATGTCAATGATCTATTTCCCGCTATTTTTACAAAATTGACTATATGGTCTCAAACCATATCAAACCAATAGGGGAATCAAGGGATATGGGGACAAGGCAGGGGACTGGGTATTGATAGTGAATGATCAGCCATGATCTCAGATTAGCGGTGCAGACTCGAGGAGCCGAATCGTCTACTTCTGCACCTATTGTCTATTGTCTATTGTCTATAAACGGAAAATTACTGCACCGAGTCAACAACAGCTCTCTACCTCGAGATAAAATGAGACATTTTATAGTCAAATTCTCAACCATTCGTCTAACTTTTACCGGAGCAACTTTTGTGTCTGTTGTTTATTTTCCTGTCAGCGAATTTAATAACGATCACCGTCCTGTCCCGGGGAGGGTGCGCTCTCTCCAAAGGCGTGACGCGCTACCTGGTGGCCATGGCAACAGCGGATCTGATGGTCGTCATCGTTGACGTGGTATTGCGGCAGCTTCCGGTGGCTGACCAGGGTCGGGTCCACTTTCTCTGGCCGCTCTGTGTGTGTAATATCCACGCTGTCCTGCTTTATGCAGCCACCGACTGTTCCGTCTGGTTCGCCGTCGCCGTCACCTTTGACCGCTTTGTGGCTCTCCGTGGCCAGAAGCTGAAAGGCCAATGTTGCGACGGGAGAACGGCTGCTGTGGTCGTGGGGACAGTGACTGTGCTGAGCTGCTCAAAGAACATTTGTCGGTACTTTATGTTCAGAGGTAATTATGCAATGACCAATAACCCCTGGATGTGCCGGGAGAGACCGGGAGTTGGTCTGTCATCTCCTGTGGGCAACGATCGAGCTCCTTTATTCCGTCCTGACGCCTCTTCTCCCACTGGTCCTGGTCCTCCTGCTCAACAGCCTGACCGTCAGACACGTTCTGGTGGCGAGCAGAGCCCGCAGGAGACTCCGTCATCCCAGCAGCGGGGAGAGTCCCGGAGACCCGGAGATGGAGAGCCGCAGGAAATCGCTCAAACTGCTGTTGGTGATCTCGGGGAACTTCCTTCTGCTGTGGACTTTGTTCGCCGTGGGGTCGATCGTGGCTCGTTTCAGCGGCAGGCAGACCCCCGCCTGGCTCGATAGGAGAGCTGGGGGTCATGTTGCAGCTCCTGAGCTGCTGTACAAACACGGCTCTCTACGCCTTGACCCAGACCAAGTTCCGGGAGCAATTGAAGGCTTTGTTCTCATCCCCGGTCACAATTGTTATGAAATGTGCGGAGTGTTAAGTGAGCTGGAAATCGCTGTGGTGTCGGTTTGATTTCGCCCCGCTCGCCACGCAGACCTCTCCAGCACATCCCCGGTCAAACTGCCCAGGGTTTCGACCCGAGTTCACTTCGAGACGCGGCCGGCGCCTCTGCCTCTGTGACCCGTTGACCTTTCGTGTGGATCGCTCGCTCTCTTTCCCCTCAAAACCCGCTCATTGCCAACCCCGTCACTGGACAGAATGGCTCTCTTACTCCCGCGTTTAATAGTCAGTGGCAGTCTATCCCCACAACTCCCCCCGGCTATGGCATCCTTCAGAAACCACCCGTGAATTTATTTCGCGTTAATCTGCATCGTGATTGTTCACTTGAAATATGACAGCAATTACTCATTGTCAGGCAAACTGAAAAGACACACCTTAGAGCAGACAGGAAAATATCGATGCGGCTCCTTTAAGGATGAACTTTCTTGTCAAGTGTACATGGAAACATCGAAGCGGACAGCTAAATGTGTCTTTTGCAACAGGTAAAACCAGGGAGAATTGTGCTGGGCAGCTTGTAACCGTCCGGCGCCAGCACAGCCAGCCCACAGCCAACTCACACTGACCCGCAATGCTCTGGGAAGAACCCGGAGCTCCCGGAGGAAACCCGCGTGGCCGTGCGGTTTGAGCCTTAAGACGGGCGGGGCGATTTTCCACAATGCGGGAATTAGATTGAGGTGACGGAGGTGTGCGGGCGGCGAGGGGAGCAACAACACCCGGTAGGGGAAGGGAATTTGAAAGCGACGGACTGTGAGCTCAGAATCTGTCGGTAACAGGTCGTGACGGTCAGTATCGGGAAGCCCGGCTCAGGAATGGGAACAGAGGCCGCGTCCGTGAAAACAAGGGAGCGAGTTCCCGAAATCACTGTCAAACCAGTCACCCGAGCTTCAAAACATACGAGGGAGGGAAATCGAGAAAGACATTAGGAACGAGAGAGGCTCCAGAAATGACCTTGAGAATTCGTGTTCCGGAGAATCCAAAAGCACGTTCAGTGTATTCGGAGGAAGACGTGCAGTTGGGTCAAGCGTGGAAGCCACGGATCGTTCAGCCTTCAATAAATTGTCAGGATGTTGCTCCGGTATATCGGTCAGAACTGGAA
The DNA here is from genome assembly GCF_030144855.1 of Hypanus sabinus. Classification (NCBI taxonomy): domain Eukaryota; kingdom Metazoa; phylum Chordata; class Chondrichthyes; order Myliobatiformes; family Dasyatidae; genus Hypanus; species Hypanus sabinus. The sequence goes on from NW_026781804.1 coordinate 504,000, forward strand.
TTAAAGTGTTACACCGCTCGGCGGAAGGCCACTCGGCTCAATCCGGATCAAGGTTCCCATCTGAGCTAACCCCCTTTGGCCGCGTTTGACCCGTGTCCCGCTAAATCAGTCCGGTCCGTGTCCGTGGCTAATCACCTTTTAAATGGCGTTAACATACCTATCCCAACCACTCCCTGTGGCATGTCGTTTTATATCCTGATCATCCTCGGGGTGATACAGTTGTCCCCTAGATTCATCGTAAGTCTCTTCGCCTCGCCCTGAACGTCTATATGTAGATTTCCCACGCCTGGGAAAAGCCCGTACTTATTCACCCTCTGCCCCTCAGGAGTATAGTGAATAAAGCCACCAGCCTGGTCAGTCTCTCTCCAGTACTCACACCGTCCCATCCCAGAAACCTCTCCGTAAAACTCCCGTGCGCTCTGTCCGGCATCATGACATCTTTCCTATAACAGAGTAACCGGGACAGGAAGGAACACTCCAAGAGTGGTCTCATCAGCGTCCTGTACAACCACATCGTGCCCCCCCCCCCGCCCCCGCCAAACCTCTACAGTCCGTCTCCTGGCTAAAGAAGGCCAGCGTGACACAAACACGGTGAACGAAACTTCATACAGTGTTCCAAATGCAGTTTCACCGACATCTTCTGAAACGGAATGATACCATCCCGACTTCTATCCACGGCGTACTGCCCAATGACGGCTTCCTTAACAGTCGGCCTACCACCGGTCACCCGAGTTCCCTCTCTTTGACGACATGCCACATGGCCATACCGTTCCCTGGGGAAGTCCTGTTCTCCTCTGCCTTTCCGAAATGCAACACCTTGCTCCTGACCGAATTAACCTTCATATTCCGACCGTCAGCCGGCCGGTCAGGATCCCGCTGTAAATCCTGGTGACTGTCTCCACAGTCCGTCAAACCACCTACTTCAGCGTCATCTGAAAGCTCCCTGACAGGCGTGAACATTCTCATCAGATCTGAATCACTGATCGGGACCGGCTCACTTGGAAAGGCGGAGACACGTTGGAAGGAGATGACACGGCATTGAGCAGAGGAAACCTCACCGCACACATTTACCTGAATTTCGAGCAGGCAATCTAAGATATTGATATGTTGGTTGATTCATCTCTATCGGCTTTCGCAAGGCTCATACAGTAGCTGATCGGGAGAGTTACGGTAAAACGGAATAGTTGGCATTCGTCATCATGATCATTATCATTTTGTGACGTGTCACTGACGTGAGTGATCACCCATGATCATGATTGTTCTTGACAATTTTATCCACAGAACTGGTTCGCCATCGCCTTTTTTCCTGGGCAGTGTCGTTCCGAGTCGGCTGACCCCAGCCATTACCGATACTCCTGAAAGACTGTCGGTGGTCGCCAGACCAGGACTTGTGATCTGCTACAGCGGGTCATCCAACCATCCACAGCCGGCTCCCAGGGTATCAGGTGACTCTGACCGTGGGGATGAGCCGGTTCTACACCTTGTCCAAGGGTGACCCTCAGGCTGGAGGAGGGATGGAGCGCCCGACACCTCCTTTGGTCCAGACCGATCCCCACCCCGACACCCAGTTGTCACCCAAAATCAGATTGCTGGTGGGTGATGACCGTAGGAGCGGATGGCAGCTTTTCCTGCCTGATTGATTTTGTTCCCAGTGTACAAGACGGATCGGTGAGGAGAGCAGTTCTCGGTTAAAACAGTAAGAAGGGACTGACGTTTCTGAAGGTCAATTTGCGAAGTTCTGTATTTATTGTCAGATTGAATTATCTGCTGAAGTGTCCGGCTGCTGTATGAAAAGAGGCGAGAGACGAACCGCGAAGTCTTCCTGGGCAGATGCGGATGTGTGAGATCACGATGGGGTGGAATTGAGATAAATCCTGCATTTCAATAGCAGCTCAAATCGCCAAGTATAACCTGGGAGGGATTTCCCACCAGCTATAATTGACTGGCATTAACGACAGCAGGAGTTAAAAACATGGATCCTGTCATTGAACTTGATAGTCAGGGTCTCCTATTGTGGGAAATTATATAATTTGAACCTGTACGTTGGGAGTGATTTACAGGGAAGTTACCAATGAACGATAACTAGTCACGGTAACAAACGCAATTGTTCACTCTCTGTCAGTGATGGCTCAGTTCCAGACAGTGTCAGCACGACAGAGGCTCTCCCTATGGGGTTAATTACAGAGCAGTTTCCGGTCAGTCAGTTCATCACTATCCTTCTCATCCAGATACCAAATTAAAGGGGAAGCCCGTCTCTCAATCACCATCAGAACTTGCTGTTCACAAGTATATCTTCAGCATTACTATCACCGCCTCTTTCCGTTTAACAGTCTCCACTGTCGTTATCTCTTTACAATTCATTTTTGTTGGCAATGCCTCCCTCTAACTCTCTGCCTTGTGATTTTAAATGTCAGTACAGCCTTACGTGCACAACCTTCTCTCAACGTCAGTGAGAGCAAATGCATCGATGGTGGACTTTAGGAAGGGGGATCGAGTGAACTCACACCGGTCCTCATCGACGAATCAGCGCTGGAAAGAGTTTCTCAGTGGCAACACCTCTACGTCAGGTTTATTTATTATGCGGAGCCCGACATTTCAATCCAATTACGGAGAAGATACGCCGGCGGCATATTTCATTGGAGGTCTGAGGAGATGAATATGTCACCAGTAGGGGGCGCCGGCATATTTCATTGGAGGTTTGAGCAGATTAATATGTCTCCAGTAGGGGGTGCCAGAGACAGGAACATAAAGGAAGGATGCGACACACACCCGACAACTATAACTGCTTTATTTGCTTTATCGTCTCACCGATTTCCCGCTTGTGGTGCCAACATCTCTACTGTCAATGGCGATTGACCTTGCAGGTAAGGAATTCAGATAAGACAATGGGGTCTTTTAAGAGTCTCTTGGATAGGAACATGGAGCTCAGAAAAACAGGAGGCTCTGGGCAACCCGAGGTAATTTCTAAAGTAAGGACATATTCGGCACCGCATTGTGGGCCGAAAGGCCTCTATTGTGCTGTAGGTTTTATATGTTTCAAAATATACACAATTTACCAACCGATCAACCTCTGTAAATAATAATCCAGTTCTATCTGAAAACAGCAGTTTTCTGGCCTGACTTCTGAAGAGCGTGGGTGACAGAGGCCATGCTGTTTTCCTCGTACACAAGTCAATAGAACACGTTTGAGTTGTAAGAATTTGTCCTCTGCATGCAGTTATTTAATTTATTTTATTTTGTGCGACAACAGTTAGTTCTATGTTCCTCCGAAATGGCGAACCCTTGGCTCCCTTACTGTGGAGAAAGAAATTCAGCCACGGTGGCTGATCAGTCCTGACACTGGGCTGTTCATGTCTGAACAAGCGGGTCGGTCTGTCGATGGGACACAAATTGTCTCCAGTGTGGACAAGTCCAGGGACACCAGCACGTTAGTCGCGGACATACGAAAGATGCACCCTTAAGAAAATTACGCGGGTCCTGATCAGATCTCCCAGGAAAAGAAACATTTGCCGTAGTCCGGGACCAATATCGCACTCAGTTGCCGTTGTACGGGTCGGATCCCACAGGAAGCTCAGAAACCAGTCGGTAAGTGTGTGGTTAAAGAAAACAGGATTCCGAAATGTTTATTCACAAACAATGGAAAATCTGCAGATGCTGGAAATCCATAGCAACACTCAGGAAATGCTGGAGGAACTCAGTAGACCAGGCAGCATCTGTGGAAAGGAGTACAGGCGACCTTTCGGGCCGAAAACCTTCACCAGGACATGTCAGGATGCTACCCGGCCTGCTGAGAGCATTTCGTGTGTGTGTTGTCCGAAATGTTTATGTCTTTGTGCGTGTGGATAGTAGCGTATTTGCCCCTGTCCCCGACCGCTGAAGGAGTACGGTAGCGCGCATGTGCGCACATTCCGCAGCAGGAGGCATCCCGGATGTTGAGAAGTACATTGTATGGGTGGACCGGACCACGTGACTGTTTGCAGAGCAGACGTGTTGTTAAAGAGGGAAATGTGAGAAGACTGTAAAGTCGGCTGTGATTGTTCAATATTGAGGTGAAATACAAAACCGTTTTCTTTCTTTTGCACTTGGATGAATCTAGTAAAATGGCAGAGAAAGTAAGCGAATATTAAAGACGGGAAATACACTGACAGAAGAGGTGAAGGATGAAAGTGTTTGAAAAGAAACAATTTACACCAAAGTTTGAGGATGAACTGGATGTTGTACCTCTCCCTTCTCCAGGAACAGTTTCAACAACGTCCATGCCAAGAACTCAGCGAGGCCGGTGTTAGTTGCTATCCTGCCAGGGGTGGAGGCTCCCCATTGCACTACGGGAGAAGGGAGGCAGAGAGGGTGAGTGATACGTTGACTTCAAGGTGCCTTGAGGTGATTTAGTCGGGGCTGTAAGAGAATGTTTCCCTCGCTCTGTGGACCGGCATAAAGTACACAGTGTCACACAAAAGACAGCGATGTCAGTGAGTACGGAGAACCCGTGCGTGAATGTTTTCAGAGGCGATCCGGATTAACCTTAGAAACGGGGAAGTCCGTCTCCATGCATGTTAGTGTAAATGAGTTGCACTCTGGGTTAAAGTAAGACTTGTAATGTTGCTGGTGAGAGATGAGTCGAGTTAAGTCAAATTGTGAGTTATTTTTTCTAATATTGCCAAACGCAACTTCAAAATCAATGGATTAAAGCTGTTATGTGAAATGGGGACAATAATTGTGCGAGACTTCCGTGTTGATCCACTGTCGCAGTATTGTAGTGTTTTAAAGGTATTGTGATAGTTGTCCCATAGAATTTGAATGCCATTTAACTAAAAGCAAGAAAGTGAGGAGGTATAGGATTCAAGGGGACCTTGCTTTGTGGATCCAGAACTGGCTTACCCACAGAAGGCAAAGAGTGGTTGTAGACGGCTCATATTCTGCAGGATGGTCAGTGACCAGTGCTGTGCCTCGGGGATCTGTTCTGGGACCCTTACTCTTCGTGATTTTTATGAATGACCTGGATAAGAAAGTGCAGAGATGAGTTAGTGAGTTTGCTGATGACACAAATGTTTGGGGTGTTGTGATAGTGTGGAGGGTTGTCAGAGCTTACAGCGGGACATTGATAGGATGCAAAACTGGGCTGAGAAGTGGCAAATGGAGTTCAACCCAGATAAGTGTGAAGTGGTTCATTTTGGTAGGTCAAATATGATGGCAAGATATAGTATTAATCTTGGCAGTGTGGAGGATCAGAGGGATCTTGGGGTCCGAGTCCATAAAATGCTCAAAGCAGCTGTGCAGGTGGACTCTGTGATTAAGAAGGCATACGGTGTATTGTCTTCATCAATCATGGAATTGAATTTAGGAGCTGACAGTTAATGTTGCTGCTCTGTAAGACCCTGGTCAGACCCCACTTGGAGTACTGTGCTCAGTTCTAGTCATCTCACTACAGCAAGTATGTGGAAGCCATAGAAATGGTGCAGTGGAGATTTACAAGGATGTTGCCTGGATTGGGGAGCAGGCCTTATGAGAATAGGTTGAGTGAACTCAGCCTTTTCTCCTTGGAATGACAGAGGGTGAGCGGTGACCTGATAGAGGTGTATAAGATGATGAGAGGCATTGATCTTGTGGATAGTCAGAGGCTTTGTCCCAGGGCTGAAATGGTTGCCACAAGAGGACACAGGTTTAAGCTGATGGGAAGTAGGTACAGAGGAGATGTCAGTGATATATTTTTTACTCAGAGAGTGGTGAGTGTGTGGAATGGGCTGCCAGCGATGGTGATGGAGGCGGATAGGACAGGGTCTTTTAAAATACTTTTAGGGAGGTTCATGGAGCTCAGAAAAATAGAGGACAATAGGTAGGCCTGGTAATTTCTAAGGTAGGGACATGTTCGGCACAACTTTGTCAGCCGAAGGACCTGTATTGTGCTGAGTTTTCTATGTTTTTTTCTATCAGTATGATACTCAAACCCCGTGTGTTTTATTTCAGTTATCCCACTCTATGCTAGTTGGATGTGTTCAGTGAATAATTAATTAAAGTTTTCTTCAACCCAGAGGACGCCTGACCGGTCAGGGCAGCAAAGGGTAGGGAAAGAAGGCAGGTGTAGGGGGTTGAGTGGGATCCGGGACCAGCCATGATGCGATGGCGGAACAGACTCGATGGGCTGAATGGCCTAATTCTGCTCCTATGTCTGATGGTCTGATGGTCACAGATGGCTCACTTCAGAGGTCATGGTGAGAAGGACAAAGAGGGCGCCAAGGCATTTCCAATAGCACGACAATGGAACGACAGTCAGAGGACAGGTGATCGATAACACACTCTCCCTTCAGTGCAATGTCAAACGTCTTTACTTTGACCACTTCCTCAGCTCTTGTGAAAGGTTATCCACTTAAAATAAGTTTAACGCTGGAGCCAGTGGGAAAGCAGCTCATCAATTTCAGGGTCACAGAGAGCGGTACTGGAGATGGACTGAGGTGGCCCCTACATTGCAGTCATTGCTGCAGAGCGCAATGTAAACCTTCTGGAGAGGGAAATCCCCCTCCCAGAAATGGAACATCTGCATTTTCAATTCATATTATTTATGGGCAGAGAGTGAACTGGGAAGAGTCCTGATGAAGGGTCCTGGTCTGGAATGTCCTTTCCATCGATGGTCCCTGACCGGCCGAGTTCTTCCAGCATTTTGTGAGCGTTACTCCGGGTTCCCAGCATCTGCAGAATCTCTTCTACATGTGTTTCTCTCTGTGTGGAAGCAACCCTGGCCTTACCTGATGTGTATTTCTATTCATTCCATGTTCTGCCATTGATCTGGACAGCCAGATATGATGGTGTTAGCTACAATATTGGTAGGGATTTTACTGGGCATTTTCCAGAGTAGGCTACATGGTTGGCACAACATTGTGGGCTGAAGGGCCTTTAATGTGCTGTAGATTTCTATGTACTATGTTTGATTTTGCTGTCTGTTGTCTATTTATTTATCAGTCTATCCATATATCACTCTATCTATCTATCTATCTCTGCCTCGCCGATTTTACCATTTGGGAATTATATACATAAATTTAAACAAGGAGACCATCCCTAATCCTTCTGTTTTTTGTCAGAAAGTTTCTCAGACACAGGCCCAGAGAATAATTACCAGTGATTAGTGCTTACCGGTGTGTCTTGCCCTGTGTCTGGGTGTTGTAAATGGAAGGATAGTCTTTATGTTGAACTCTGTAATCAGTGATTACCAGTGTGACTTTCCTTGTGTGTCTTGTCTTACTCGTGTGACAATAAATCAATGTGATGTTGTAAATGTGTAAATCATTGCTGTTGTGTGAACAACACTTCCTCATGCAACAATTAGTTCTATTTACCTTAATTGCAACTGTGGACTTCTTTTGTTTCAATTGTGTCTTTCTTGTAAAACATTTACACAATTTATGTTTAATTTCTGTCTCTTTTCTAATGAATATGTGCCTACAATGTTGCTACAGGCCACATTTTCATTGCCTGTATACAAAGGTGATGGAAAACTTGACTGTGACTTTGGCAACTATGGAAATCCCAAGCCCGATGATGCAGTTGGATTCTGGAAGGCGTCTCTGCCCTCACCTGATGAGTACAGACATCATCGTGGTCTCACCTTATGAATCTTTGACTAATTGGAACAGCCACTTCAATGTAGGAGTGTACTCGAAAAGGTACATAAAGGGGAATGAGATTGATTCAGCAGAAGAAATTCAGGAACATTTTAAGAAATTGTACATCAGGAGACAATATTAAAGTGACAGAGAAACTTCAGGCCACTGTGGCTCTTCCCTGGTGGTGATGATGAGAAGAGGACATGTCCTGGATGTTGAGGGTCCTTAATGACGGACGTGCTTTTTTGAGGCACCACCTTTAGAAGATGTCCTCTCTGGTCGAGTGGGGTGGCAAGGCTGGTGCCCCTGATGGAAATGGCTGAATCTACAGCCCACTGAAGGCTATGATCCTGGGCATTGGCGCATCCATACCAGGCTGTGATGCAGACAGTCAGAATGATCTCGCTGTGAATCTGTAGAAATTTGCTCAACTCTTTTGAAAGTTTGAAACTCCCAATGAACAATGGCTGTTGGTATGTCGAGATTGGCTCAATATGGTGGGCCCACGATAGGTCCTGTGAAATGTTGACGCCCAGGAACTTGAACCAGCTCCTCCCCCCTTCCCACCGCCAACAACTCAATGAGGATTGGTGTCTGTTCGACTTCACCTTCATGAAGACCAGACTAAATTCCTTGGACTTGGTCATTCTGACGTTGAGTAGCAGGTTGTTGTGACATCTCTCGATCTGCCTATCTATTCCAGTCCTGTACGCCTCCTCGTCACTGCCTCAAATTCTGCCAACGGCAGGGGTATCATCGGCTCATTCTGAGAAGGAAAGTGTGCGGGGAAGTGCTTCAGCAGAGGGGCTACTGGATGTCTCAAATTGAGTGAATGCAGTTGAATCTCCTGAGCCTGATTAACTGTGTCTAATAATACACCAGAAAGCCAGAGGAAACATTACAGGAGTTTGCGATAAGTGCATCATGATAGTGACTAGTGACATGCCGGAGGACAGGAGGATGGCTAATGAAACAGAAGAAACATAGAAACATAGAAAACCTACAGCACAATACAGGCCCATCGGCCCACAAAGCTGTCCCGAACATGTCCTTAGTTTAGAACAACCTAGGGTTATCCATAGCCCTCTATTTTTCTAAGCTCCGTGTACCTATCCAGGAGTCTCTTAAAAGACCCTATCATATCCGTCTCCACCACCGTTGCTGGCAGCCCATTCCACACACTCACCACTATGTGCGTAAAAAAACTTACCCCTGACATCTCCTCTGTACCTATTTCCAAGCACGTTAAAACTGTCTCCTCTCCTGCTAACCATTTCAGCCCTGAGGAAAAGCCTCTGACTATCCACACAATCAAAGCCTCTCATCAACTTAAACACCTCTATCAGTTCACCTCTTATCCTTCATCACTCCAAGGAGAAAAGACCGAGTTCACTCAACCTATTCTAACAAGGCATGCTCCCCAATCCAGGCAACATCCTTGTAAATCTTCTCTGCATCCTTTCTGTGGTTTTCACATCCTTCTTGAAGTGAGGCGACCAGAACTGAGCACAGTACTCCAAGTGGGGTCTGACTAGAGTCCTATATAGCTGTAACATTGACTCTCGGTTCCTTGACTCACTGTTGTGCATTTATTTGTGAAGGGCTGTCAAGTAAAATATGGGTGCCACAGACCGGTAACCATAAAGTCAGAAATTACCAGAGGGGCCTCTGAGGGATCACATGCACACGGATTTGGAAAGCCACGGTCGGACTGGGGTTTGTCCGTACAGATTTGTGCGTGGAGGATCAAGTCTCAACAATTTACTTGTCTGACGATGAATTAAACAATACTGTGGGTGAGAGCAGTGCGGCAGACGTACTGGGACTTCAGTAAGGTCTTTGATCAGCTCCCACATGGTGGCTGCTGTGGAAAGCTGGATCACTCGGAATGCAGGGAGAGCTCGCTGACTGTGAGCACAGTTGGCTTGATGGTAGGAAGCCGTGGGTGACGGTGAAATGTTCGGCTTCCGATTGAAAGCCCAGCAATAGTTGTTTGCCTCAGGAATCTGTTCTGGGACAATTAATATTTGTTCCCAATATCAGTGATTTCAATGAGAATGGACATGTTTGTAAATTTGAAGATGACACTGAAACAGGGAGTGTCATTGACAATCAAGACAATTATCATGACTGACAGAGCAATTTGGATCAGTTTTTATCAGAGGGACGAGGAATGGCCAATCGAGCTTATTTCAGAGAAGAACTCGGGTTACATTTTGAGAAGAAAAGTGTGGGCAGGCCTTTCACGATCAAAGGTTAGGCCCCGGCAAGTGTTGTTAGGAGAGAGGGACATTGGAAAAAAAGGAAGACGATATCCTGAAAGAGGCGTCACATGTCGAGAGGAGATGAGGAAGCTTTGGAATTGCTGAATATCATCAGAGAGGGCGCAGGGTTCAGTCGTTGGGACGACGTGCTGCAGTTGGACAAGATATTGGTGAGGTCGCATTTGAAATGTTGCCAGAGATAATATGCCAATACGCTATAAAGTTGGAGAGACATTGAGGAGAATTTGCCAGGATCCGAGCGACTGAGTTATGGAGAGAGTTGGTGCAGCTTGGACCTTTATTCATTGGATCAGAGTAGAGTGAGCTGTGATTTTATAGAGGTGTATAAAATAATGAAGCGTATGGACAGGATCGATGCACACAGTATTTGTCTCAGTGTTGTGAAATCAGGAACCAGAGGGCATCGGTTTGAGGCAGATGGGTCAGGGGTGAGGGTTGGGAGAGATTAGTAAGATCCGGAGAGGCACCGTTTCTAACCAGAGGGTGATCAGGGGATGGACTGAGCTGCCGTAGGAAACAGTTGAGACTGGGACATCAGCAACATCAGGAAGAGCAGAGCATCCCTGTGGCCGATCCCATCAACAATAAGTTTTGGATACTGTTGTTGGGAATGACCTACAAGGGATAAGTTGCAGTTGTTGCATCTCTGGCACCGAGACTGGACCCTCAGCTCAGAAGGGAAGGAGGGAAAAGAGGAGAGCAGTAGTGATAGGGGATTTGATAGTTAGGGGGACAGATAGGAGGTTCTGTGGAAGAGATCGAGAATCCCAGATGGTCTGTTGCCTCCCTGGTGCCAGGGTCTGAGATATCTCGGATCGAGTTCTCAGTATTCTCAAGATGGAGGGTGAGCAGCCGGATGTCGTGGTCCATGTAGAGCCCAATGACGTGGGTAGGAAGAGTGTGGTGGTCCTGAAAGTTAAAGGATAGGACCTCCAGGATAGCAATCTCAAGATTGCTATCAGTGCCACGTGCAGGTGGGTTTAGAAATAGTAAGATAGTGCAGATCAACATGTGGCTGAAGACATGGTGCAGGAGGGAGGGCTTCAGATTTATAGATAATTGGGCAATTTTCTAGGGAAGGTGGGACCTGTTTCGGTGGGATGGTGTACATCTGAACTGGAGGGGGACAAATGTTCTTGTGGGTAGGTTTGCTAGAGAGGCTCTAGTGGATTTAAACTAGTTACGATGGGGGAGGGGAACCAGAGTGTAGGAACAGTTGTATGGGAGAAGGAAGAAAAATAAGACAGTAAAGTCCTTCGTACTGTTAGAGATAAACAGAGAAGAAGAAGAGGTGAAGAATTTTTTAAAATGCATTTATTTGAATGCGAGGAGCATTGTAAGAAAGGTGGATGAGCTTAGAGCATGAATTGATACCTAGAAATATGATGTTGTTGCTATTAGTGAAACATGGTTGCAGGATGGGCGTGATTGGCTTCAAGTGTGATAGAATCAGAGGGACAAGAGGGGGAGGTGCTGTGTTGCTTGTCAGAGAAAATATTACTGCGGTGCTCTGGCAGGATAGATTAGAGGGCTCATCAAGGGAGACTATTTGGGTGGAATTGAGGAATGGGAAAGGTGTAGTAACACTTATGGGGGTGTATTATAGACCACCTAATGGGGAGCGAGAATTGGAGGAGCAAATTTGCAAGGAGATAGCAGATATTGGTAGTAAGCACAGGGTTGTGATTGTGGGAGATTTTAATTTTCTACACATAGTCTGGGAGGCCCATATGTAAAAGGGATGGATGGTTTGGAGTTTGTAAAATGTGCGCAGGATAATTTTCTGCAGCAATACATAGAGGTACCGACCAGAGAAGGGGCAGTGTTGGATCTTCCGTTAGGGAATGAAATATGTCAGGTGATGGAGGTACGTGTTGGGGAACACTTCGGGTCCAGTGGTCACAATGCCATTAGTTTCAATATAATTATGGAGAAGGATAGGACTGGACCCAGGGTTGAGATTTTTGACTGGAGAAAGGCTAACTTTGAGGAGATGCAGAAGGATTTAGAAGGAGTGGATTGGGACAATTTGTTTTATGGGAAGGATGTAATAGAGAAATAGAGGTCATTTAAAGCTGAAATTTTGAGGGTACAGAATCATTATGTCCCTGTTAGGTTGAAAGGAAAGGTTAAAAGTTTGAGAGAGCCATGGTTTTCAAGGGATATTGGAAACTTGGTTAGGAAAAAGAGAGAAATCTACAATAAATATAGGCAACTTGGAGTAAATGAGGCGCTCGAGGAATATAAAGAATGTAAGAAGAATCTTACGAAAGAAATTAAAAAAGCTAAAAGAAGATATGAGGTTGCTTTGACAAGTAGGGTGAAAATAAATCCAAATGGTTTCTACAATTATATTAATAGCAAAAGGATAGTAAGGGATAACATTGGTCCCTTAGAGAATCAGAGTGGACAGCTATGTGTGGAGCCGAAACAGATGGGGAAGATTTTGAACAATTTCTTTTCTTCGGTATTCACTAAGGAGAAGGATATTGAATTGTGTAAGGTAAGGGAAACAAGGAGGGAAGTTATGGAAACTACGACGATTAAAGAGTTGGAAGTACTGGTGCTTTTAAGGAATATAAAAGTGGATAAATCTCCAGGTCCTGACAGGATCTTCCCTAGGACCTTGAGGGAATTTAGTGTAGAAATAGCAGGGGCTCTGACAGAAATATTTCTAATGTCATTAGAAACGTGGATGGTGCCAGAGGATTGGCGTATTGCTCATGTGGTTCCATTGTTTAAAAAGGGTTCTAAGAGTACACCTAGCAATTATAGGCCAGTCAGTTTGACATCAGTGGTGGGTAATTTAATGGAAAGTATTCTTGGAGATGGTATATATAATATCTGGATAGACAGGGTCTGAATAGGAACAGTCAGCATGGATTTATGTGTGGAGTGTCACGTTTGACAAATCTTATTGAATTTTTTGAAGAGGTTACTAGGAAAGTTGATGACGGTAAAGCAGTGGATGTTGTCTATATGGACTTCAGTAAAGCCCTTGACAAGGTTCCGCATGGAAGTTCAGTTAGGAAGGTTCAATCGTTAGGTATTAATATTGAAGTAGTAAAATGGATTCAACAGTGGCTGGATGGGAGATGCCAGACAGTAGTGGTGGATAACTGTTTGTCAGGTTGGAGGCCAGTGACTAGTGTACCTCAGGGATCTGTACTGGGTCCAATGTTGTTTGTCACATACATTAATGATCTGGATGATGGGGTGGTAAATTGGAATGGTAAATATGCAGATGATACTAAAATAGTTGGTGTTGTGGATAATGAAGTAGGTTTTCTAAGCTTGCAGAGAGATTTGGTCCAGTTAGATGAGTGGGCTGAAAGATGGCAGATTGAATTTAATGCTGATGTGTGAGGTGCTACATTTTGGTAGGAGTGATCCAAATAAGACATAAGAAGGAGAAATTATTGAGGATGAGGACCAGTTCCACCAGACGGAGGAGAGTGGTGGTAGAGGGGAACTGGCTGACTCTGTTGTTCTGAAGGGAGCAGAGAGCTTTAATGCCCACCTGATGGGGAATGGAAGTGTATCGGGTCTGGACACCCAAGTAAAAATGAGACAATCGGCACCAGAGAGCTTAAAGGCATTGAAAAAAATCAAGAGCACATGAAGTGTTACAGATGTAGGTAGGAAGGGACTGAACCAGGAAAATAAAACAACTGAGGTCTGCAGATATGTCCAGTGGGGTAGGAGCAGGCTGGAACACTGGGTCTACCTGGGCAGTCAGATTTGTGGATCTTAGGTGGGAGGTAGAAACAGGAGGTGCAGGTTAAGGGAACTATGAAGTTGGTGGCAGTGGATGGGAGATCCCCAGAGTCGATGAGGTCAGTGACGGTGTGGGAGACAATAGTCTGGTGCTCCTTAGTGGGGTCCTGTTCAAGGATTAAGTAAGAGGAGGTGACTGACAGTTGTTTCCTGGACTCAGTCAGGTAGTGTTCAGTTCATCAGACTACTACAGCACCCCTCCTACCTGCGGGATTGATATTGAGGTTAGGATTAGTGCGGAGAGACTGGAGAACAGTGTGTTCAGAGGGAGTGAGGAGGGCTAAGTTGAGAATGTCTTGCAGGCAGTTAACTATTAAAAGATGAGCAGGCAAAAGATCAGATTGGGGTGTCCAGGAAGAGGAGGAGGATTGAAGATGGGAGACAGAGTCATCAGTGCAGGCTGGAGAGACCTTGCCAAAGATGCAGACACGGAGACTGAGACAACAGAAAAAAAGTTCAACTTCATGGTGGACTTGGAACTCACTGAGGTGTGGGTGCAGGGGGGCAAAAGTGAGGCCTTTACCTAGGACAGAATGTTCTGTCTCAGAGAGGGGAAAGTCAGAGGGATTGTGCAGATCCGGCATGGATGAGAGTTGGGATCAGAGTGGGAAAGAGGGTTGGTAGTGTCTCAGGAGAGAGGAAGGTTGGGGTGTCCAGGGAAGGTGGGGTTGGAGGAAGATTGCAGTGGGTGTGTGAGACATGTGTCCAGAGACCAGATGCTCCGGGGGATTTTGGTTAACCATTTACCTGCGTGAAATTCGTTAACCAAGGCTGAATGTTCAGTTTCCAAGTTATTCATTCTGCTTCTGTGGCCATTACAGTTCCAATAGGAACATCCCTCTGGTTAATTCTGCCCTGTTCTGTTCTCCTGTTTGCCACCAGATGCAAACATGGACAGGTCACATTTGTTGCAAGTTGAGGAGTTTTATCAACTAGAACACTCCAACTTCTATAAATGTACTGTGGAGAGCATTCTGACTCACCATCTGGTATTGGGGTGAGGGGGCCACTGCACAAGGTCAAACTTAAGTTGCAGTATCTTGTAAAATTAGTCAGCTCCATCATGGATACCAGTCTGCGTATTCTCCAACACATCTTCATTGAGCAGTGCCTTAGGAAGGCGGGGTCCATCACTGTGGATCCTCACCACCCAGGACGACTGGGACCCAGGAATTTCAGTTCTGAAATGGACATTGAACCCCTGAACAGCAACTCAATGTGAGGCTTTGGGGAATGGGGAGAGCGAGAAAGAGATAGTAGAACTGAGAGAGGAAGCGTGAGAGAGTCACAGAGCCACACAACACAGAACCAGGCCCTTTGGCTCACTGGGTACGTGCTGACTGTCAAACACCATTGACATTGATCCTACACTAATCACCCTTTATTGTCTCCACATTCCCCCGGAGGCAGTTTTCTGTGCTCATTTAATCAACTGATCAGCGTGTGGAATGAAACCAGGACACTGTGCTCTAGAGTTTCCTCCTGAGGCCCATCCATCCCATTATAGAAGAAGCCAACACACCAGGAGCAAATGTCCCGGCCCGTCCAGGTTGGTTTGTCCCAGTCCCACACCAGTACACAAGAATGAAGAAGCCTGTTAAAAGTGGTGGATACAACACAGTCCATCACAGGAAAAGCTCTCACCACCATTGAGCACATTTGCAAGGAGTGTTGACACAGGAAAACAGCATCATTATCAAGGACGCCCATCATTGAGATTATGCTCTCTTCTCACTGCTTCCTTTGGGAGGAACAGGAGCCTTGGGTCTCACACCACCAGGTCAAGAACAGTTATTACCCTTCAATCATCAGGCTGCTGATCTAGTGAGGATAATTTCGCTCACCTCAATCCTAAACTGATTCTGCAACCTATGGACTCACTTTGAAGTAATCTACATCTCATGTTCTCAGTATTATTTATTTCTGTATCTATCTGTCTTTCTGTGGTGCCTTGAAAAAGTACTCCGCGGCCAACAACTTGTTCACATAAATGAGTGTTGCAGCCAGCGACTTTGATCAATTTAACTGAGAAGTTTTATTTGTAAATCACATGTGCCTTTTTTCAGAGCTGAGCTGAAGAAACAGGGAAATTATAAAGCATGGAAAAATAACAATTCTAAAACTGAAATGTCTGCAGATCAAGAGTATTCATCCCCCTTTTCCCTGTAGCTAGTTGAACCATCTCTCACAGCTGGTAATATTGACAGTATTCTTTAAGGATAAGGCTCTGTTAGCTTTGCAGGCAAGAGTATGTTGTTTTTTAACCAAGGCTTCTCCCTTGTCACTCTTCCATAATTACTGTTTTTGTGGAAGGCTTTAGAGATTGTGGAGCCATGAACTTCATCTCCAGTTGCAGCCACCGAGTTCTGCAGCTCACTCAGAGTGACAGAGTGGCTTCAGTTTAAGACGGTTCTACTGAAGATGTGCAACAGCTAAGCTGTGGCTCATAAAGCAAGACATACAACTAAATGCTTCATTGATAACACTTTTTCTGTGGAACATTGTGTTAAGTGATCACTGTAAATAATGAAGAGGTGAGCAGTGGAGAGGCTGAAGATGGCTCTACTGAAAACCTTATTAATAACAGATCGGTGTTGGGACTGATTCTTTTTACATTTTACGTCAATGTCTTGGATGATGGAATTAAAGTTGGCAAGCGATGTGAAGACAGATGGAGGGTCAGGTAGCTTTGAGGAAGTAGAGAGGCTACAGAAGGACTTAGATTCAGGGAATGGGCAAACGGCAGATGGAATACCGAGTCGAGAAGTGAATGATCTTGCAATTTGGTAGAAGAAATGAAAGGATTGACTATTTTCTAAATGGAGGGGTAATTCAAAACACTGATGTACAAAGGGACTTGGGAGTCCATGTGCAGGATTCCATAAAGGTTAATTTGCAGGTTGATGAAGAAAGCAAATGCAATGTTGGCTTTCATTTCAAGAGAATTAGAATATAAAAGCAAGGATATAATGTTGAGACTTTATAAACCACTGGTGAGGCCTACATTGGAGTATTGTAAGCAGTTTTGGGCCCCTTGTTTTAGATAGGATGTGGTGAAACTGAAGAAGGTTCAAAAGTGGTGCTAGAAAATGATTGCAGGATTGAATGGCTTGTCATATGAAGAGTGTTTGATGGCTCTGGGACTGTATTCACTCGAGTTCAGAAGAATGAATGGTGACATTGAAATCTATTGAATGGTGAAAGGCCTTGATATGATGAGGATGTTCCCTCTGGTGAGAGAGATTAAGACAAGAGGAGGCAGCCTCAGAGTAAGGGGCCCTTTTGGAATGATGAGGAATTTCCTCAGCCATAAAGTGGTGAATCTGTAGAATCCTTTGTCACAGGCAGCTGTGGAGGCCAAATCTTTATGTATATTTAAGGCTGAGTTTGATAGATTCCTGACTGGACTTGTCAAGGAAGAAGGCAGAAGGCAGGAGATTGGGTCTGAGAAGAACATTGGATCAGCCATGATGAAATGGCAGAGTAGACTCAACGGGCCAAACTGCCCAATTCTGCTTCTATATCTCATGGTATCGATGTGACAGAGTCCAGGTCCTAGTGTGGGTCACGATGATTGGATGATTTAAACACGGGGCCAGATGGTTTGAAAAGGCAGGGTATTGGGACAGGAGGCGAGGGGCAGGCTGGTTCTGTTCACTGCTTTGCGACATTTCTTCTGCTCTCCGCTGCATTGAGGCTGAGGCCGTGGCTGTGGGCTGGCTCCGGCTGATCTGGGCTTCCTGTCTGTCAGTCCCATCGTGTGATGGACTGAGGCATAGGCTTTGGGCCGGCCCTGGGCTACGTGTCCATGGGCTCACTTTCATTCTGAATGCTGTTGCTTGTTTTTGTTGTTTATATGATTTGTGTTTTTTTTCTCTCTTTGCGTTGAGTGTTGGTTTGTCTTTTTGTTCTGGGTTCTTTTGGGTTTCTTGTTCTGTGGCTGCCTGTATGTAGACAAATCTCAGGGGTTTATAATTTATACATACTTTGATAGTAAATGTAATTTGAACTTTGTTTTTGTTGGCTTGACAGGAGCCTCTCTTACAAGTGCCAGTCTTCTCCAGTTCTGAGGGGCAGCCAGTCTTTTGCTGTGTATCTGTGGTTTCAGGATGGACTGCCCTGAGCTCCCAGGCATGTTCAGTGCCTTTGGGATGGTCTTGTACCCCTCCCCTGATCTGTGCTTCTCTATTGGCATTTTCCTGACTTGTCTGGAATGCACTTTTGTCTTCATTTTGGTTTGGTCAGTTGAAAATCTACCAGATATTTGGATCTGACAGATAGATGGTGTATTTATTCTTATGAGTTCATTGAAAACAGATAATCCTCCAATTCTCTACATCAGCAGGCATTGGCCCTGGGTAGCTTCCATTAAGATTCAATTTTTGCTTTCTTTTTGCTGTACCTAAATTTGCTGTACCTAGTGTAGTAAATGGTCGTTGTGTGTAGATCATGCTGGATGTTGGAGTACTGGGACACCCAGCATCTCCTGGGGAACTACATCTGCGTGAAGTGCATCCGGCTACAGCTCCTTGAAAACCGTGTTAAGGATCTGGAGCAGCAGCTGGATGACCTTCGGCTTGTACGGGAGAGTGTAGAGATAATCGATCCGAGTTGCAGGGACGTAGTCACCTTGGAGTTGCAGGAGGCGAGTAGCTGTGTGACTGTCAGGAGAAGTGGAAATGTGAATAGGTAGTTTGCACAGAACACCCCCGTGGGCATTTCTCTCAATAATAAGTATACCGTTTTGGATACTGTTGTGGGGGAAGACCTTGCAGGGGAATGCCACGGAGACGGGCTTACTGGCATTGAGCATGGGTCGGTCATGCAGAAGGGAAAGCGGGGGAGAGGGGAGCGGTAGTGATAGGGGGCTCAATAGTCAGGGGAAGAGACAGGATGTACTGATAACGTGAATGAGACACCTGAATGGTATGTTGCCTCCCAGATGCCTGGAATGTCTGGGATTGTATCCACAACATTTTGGAGAGGGAAGAAGAGCAGCCAGATGTCTTTGTACATATTGGTACCAGTGACATAGGAAGGAAAAGCAAAGAGGTCCTGAAAAGAGAATTTAGAGAGCTAGGTAAAAAGCTGAGAATCAGGACCTCCCAGGTAGAAATTTCTGGATTTCTGCCTGTGCCATGCACCAGTGAGGGTAGAAACAGGATGATTTGGCAAATTAATACGTGGTTGAGGAGCTGGTACAGGGGGCACAGCTTCATGTTCTTGGATCATTGCGATCTCTTCTGGGGGAGATATGACCTGTTCAAATGCGACGGGTTGCACCTGAACCTGAGGGGAACCAATATTCTTGTGAGCAGGTTTTTAAAATTTTGGAGAGGGTTTAAACTAATTTAGCAGTGGGGTGGGAACCAGAATGAAGGGACTCAGGATATGATGGATGGTTTAAAAAAAAGCAAAAATAGTGTGCAGTCAGACTGTCAGGAAGGAGAGGCAGATGAAGGGACATAATTGCAGCCAGCAGGGTGAGTATTCGTGCATGAGGGATGCGAAATCAAAAAGGTAGCAAATACAGTCCTCAAAGTGTTATATCTCAATCCACAGAGTATAAGAAATAATGATCTTGTTGCACGTTTACAGATTGTCAAGTATGATGTTGTGGCCATCACTGAATCATGGCTGAAGGATGGTTGTGGGTGGGAGCTGAATGCTCAAGGTTACACATTGTATCGGAAGATAGGAAGGTGGTTTGAGTGAAGGGTAAAAGGATGCAGATGGAGTTATATTCAGGCCTCCCAATGGTAGCTGGGATGTTAACCTCAGATTACAACAGGAAATAGAAAACGGCACATCAAATAGGCAATGTTATAATTGTCGTGGAAGATTTCAACATGCGGGTCGATTGGGGAAAATCAGTTTGGAAATGGATCTCAAGAGTGAGTTTGTTGAATGCCTACAAGATGGCTGTTTAGAGCAGTTTGTTGTTGAGCCTACTAGGGAATCAAAAATACTGGATTGGGTGTTTTGTAATGAATTGGAGGTGATTAGGGAGATAATGTAAAAGAACTGTTGTGAGGCAGTGATCATAATATTGAATTCAACTTGAAATTTGATAGGGAGAAAGTAAAGTCTGATGTAGCAGTATTTCAGTAGAGGAAAGGAAATTTCAGTGGTGTGAAAGAGGAGTTGGCCAAAGTAAATTGGAAGGAGATGCTGGCAAATACGACAGCAGCAATGGGAGAGTTTCTGGGAAAAATGAGGCAGGTGCAGGATAGATGCATTCCAAGAATGAAGAAATACTTAGATGGCAAAACAGTACAATTGTGGCTGACAAGGGAAGCCAAAGCTAATGTAAAAGCAAAAGAGAGGGTAGACAACAAAGCAAAAATTTGTGAGAAGACAGAGGATTGGGAAGCTTTTAAAACACTACAGAAAGCAACTAAAAGAATCATTAGTAGGGAAAAGATGGAATGTGAAAGCAAGCTGGCAAAGTGTATAGTAAAAGATTTTCCAAGTACGTATAAAAGACAAGTGAGATGAGAGTGGAACTAGTACTGCTGGAAAATGAGGCCAGAGAAATAATAACTGGGGCCAAGGAGATGGCAGATGAACTAAAAGTGCAATTGTCACTCCATTGTTTAAGAAAGGAGGAAGGCAGCAGAAAGGTAATTACAGACCAGTTCGCCTGTCGGCAGTTGCTTGGAAATATATTGGAGTCAATTGTTAAGGATGAGATTATGGAGCACTTGGTGACATAGGATAAGATAGGACAAACTCAGCACAGTTTCCTTATTGGAAAATCTTGCCAGAAGAACCTGTTGCAATTCTTTGAGACACACAGGGTAGATAAAGGGGATGCAGTGGATGTTGTATATTTGGACTTTCAGAAGGCCTTTGACAAGGTGCCACACATGAGACTGCTTACCAAGTTGACACCCCTTGGTATTACAGGAAATTAACTGGCATAGTTAGAGCACTGGCTGATTTGTAAGAGGCAGCAAGTGGGAATAAAAGGATTTTTTTCTGGTTGGCTGCCAGTGACTAGTGGTGTTCCACAGGGGTTGGTGTTCGGACCACTTCTTTTTATGTTGTACATCAATAATTTAGATGATGGAATGGATGGCTTTGATGGCAAGTTTGCAGATGATATGAAGATTGGTGGAGGGGTAGGTAGCGTTGAAGAAACAAGTAGGCTGCTGAAGATCTTGGAGAGATTAGGAGAATGGGCAAGAGAGTGGCAAATGGAATACAATGTTGGAAAATGCATGGTCATGCACTTTGGTATTAGAAATAGAGGGGCAGGCTATTTTCTAAGCAGGGAGAAAATTTAAAAATCTGAGAATCAAAGAGAATTGTGGGTCCTTGTGAAGAACACCCTCAAGGGTAGCTTGCAGGTAGAGACAGTGGTGAGGAAGGCAAATGCCATGTTAGCATTCGTTTAAAGAGGTCTGGAATAAAAGAGCAGGGATGTGATGCTTTATAAGTCACTGGTGAGGTCTCCCCTTGAGTATTCTGAACAGTTTTGGGCTCCTCAATAAAGAAAAGATGTGATGCCAATGGACAGAGTTGGGACTGCACAGGCATGTGACGTCGGACAGTGAAATGGGGAAAATTTAAAAAGAACACAGCCTTAAACAGAGGGCAGCGCTGTTTTGCGGGCAGTGGAGTGAGCCAGGAACACACTGAAGGCTTAAGGGCTTTGGCTCAACAGGCTTAGGTGGAAGCGGGTGAGGCAAGGTAGGTTGAGGTTTCACTTTTTCCTGTTATTTGAGGAAAAGGGAAGTATGAGTGTGAGGGCAGCTTGTTGTTCTCGGTGTCGGATGTGGGAGGTCCTGGAGTCTCTTAGCCTCCCGGACATCCACATTTGCACCAGGTGCGCCGAGCTGCAGCTCCTAAGGGACCGTGTTCGGGAACTGGAGCTGAAGCTCGATGACCTTCGTCTGGTCAGGGAGAGTGAGGAGTTGATAGAGAGGAGTTACAGGCAGGTGGTCACACCGGGACCACGGGAGGCAGAGAAAAGGGTCACAGTCAGGAGAGGGAAGGGGAAGAGTCAG
Organism: Hypanus sabinus; assembly: GCF_030144855.1. Taxonomy (NCBI): domain Eukaryota; kingdom Metazoa; phylum Chordata; class Chondrichthyes; order Myliobatiformes; family Dasyatidae; genus Hypanus; species Hypanus sabinus. The sequence continues at coordinate 525,669 of NW_026781804.1, forward strand.
GTACTAGAGAGTACCCCTGTGGCTGTACCCCTTGACAATAAGTACCCCTGTTTGAGTACTGTTGAGGGGGGACAGCCTACCTGGGGAAAGCAACAGTGGCCGTGCCTCTGGCACAGAGTCCGGCCCTGTAGCTCAGAAGGGTAGGGAAAGGAAGAGGAAGGCTGTAGTAATAGGGGACTCTATAGTTAGGGGGTCAGATGGTCGATTCTGTGGACACAATCAAGAGACCCGGATGGTAGTTTGCCTCATTGGTGGCAGGGTCCAGGATGTTTCTGATCACGTACAAGATATCCTGAAGTGGGAGGGTGAAGAGCCAGAGGTCATCATACATATAGGTACCAATGACATAGGTAGGAAAAAAGAAGAGGTCCTGAAAGGAGAATATAGGGAGTTAGGAAGGCAGTTGAAATCTTGGAATTAATGGGAATTAGCAAAGATTAGTGGGAAGACAGAGGAGTTAGAATTTTTTAAAGCTTACAAAAGGAAACTAAGTAGGTCATTAAGAGAGATGAACTGTGAAAGGAAGCTAGCAAGTAATATCAAAGAGGATACTAAAAGCTTTCTCAAGTATATAAAGAGTATATAAAAAAGTATATAAAGACAGGTGAGAGTAGATATAGGACCGATAGAAAATGATACTGGAGAAATTGTAATGGGAGATAAGGAGATGGCGAAGGAACTGATTGAGTATTTTGCATCAATCTTCACTGAGGAAGAGATCAGCAATATACCAGACATTCAAGGGTGTCAGGGAAGAGAAATATGCGTAGTCAGAATTACGACAGAGAAAGCACTGAGGACGCTGAATAGTCTAAGGGTAGATAAATCTCCTGGACCAGATGGAATGCACCCGTGTTCTGCAGGAAGTAGCAGTGGAGATCGTGGAAGCATTAGCAAAGATTTTTCAAAAGTCGATAGATTCGGCCTGATTCCGGAGGACTGGAAGATTGCAATTGTCACTCTGCTATTTAAGAAGGGGGCAAGGAAGCAAAAAAGAAATTATAGACCTGTTAGCTGGACATCAGTGGTTGGGAAGTTGTTGGAGTCGATTGTCAAGGATGAGGTTACGGAATACCTGGAGGCATATGACAAGATAGGCAGAACTCAGCATGGTTTCCTTAAAGGAAAATCCTGCCTGACAAACCTAGTGCAATTTTTTGAGGAAATTACAAGTAGGCTAGACAAGGGAGATGCAGTGGATGTTGTGTATTTGGATTTTCAGAAGGCCTTTGACAAGGTGCCGCACATGAGGCTGCTAAACAAGATAAGAGCCCATGGAATTACAGGGAAGTTACATACGTGGATAGAGCGTTGGTTGATTGACAGGAAACAGAGAGTGGGAATAAAGGGATCCCATTCCAGTTGGCTGACGATTACCAGTGGTGTTCCATAGGGGTCCGTGTTGGGGCCGCTCCTTTTTACGTTATATATCAACGATCTGGATTATGGAATAGATGGCTTTGTGGCTAAGTTTGCCGATGATACAAAGATAGGTGGAGGGGCTGGTAGTGCTGAGGAAACAGAGAGTCTGCAGAGATGTCGGGAAGTGTATGGTCATGCAGTTTGGTAGAAGAAATAAACGGGCAGACTATTATTTAAATGGGGAGAGAATTTTAAGTTCTGAGATGCAACGGGACTTGGGAGTCCTCATGCAGGATACCCTTGAGGTTAACCTCCAGGCTGAGTCAGTGGTGAAGAATGTGAATGCAATATTGGCATTCATTTCTAGAGGAATAGAGTATAGGAGCAGGGATGTGGTGTTGAGGCTCTATAAGGCACTGGTAAGCCCTCACGTGGAATATTGTGTGCAGTTTTGGGCTCCTTATTTAAGAAAGGATGTGCTGACATTGGAGAGCGTTCAGAGAAGATTCACTAGACTGATTCCGGGAATGAGAGGGTTAACATATGAGGAATGTTTGACCACTCTTGGACTGTACTCCTTGGAGTTTAGAAGAATAAGGGGGGACCTCATAGAAACATTTTGAATGTTGAAAGGCATGGACAGAGTGGATGTGGCAAAGTTGTGGCATGGTGGGGGAATCTAGTACGAGAGGACATGACTTGAGGTTTGCAGGGTGCCCATTCAGAACAAAGATGCAAACAAATTTTTTTAGCTGGAGGTTGGTGAATCTATGGAATTTGTTGCCACGGGCGGCAGTGGAGGCCAAGTCATTGGGTGTATTTAAGGCAGAGATTGATAGGTATCTGAGTAGTCAGGGCATCAAAGTTTATGGTGAGAAGGCGGGGCAATGGGACTAAAGGGGAGATTGAATCAGCTCATGATGAAATGGCAGAGCAGACTCAATAGGCCGAATGGTCGACGTCTGCTCCTTTATCTTATGGGCTTTTGGAGAGGGTTCAGAGGAGGTAGGCAAGGATGATTCTGAGAATGAAAGGGTTATCACACGAGGAACGTTTGATAGCTCTGGGTCTGTACTCGCTGGAATTCAGAAGGATGACAGGATCTCATTGAAAGCTTTCGAATGTTGAAAGGTCTAGACAGACTAGATGTGGAAAGGATGCCTCTCATGGGGGAGTCTAGGACAAGAGGGCACAGCCTCAGGATAGAGGGGCATCCATTTAAAACAGTGATGCAGAGAAATTTCTTTAGCCAGAAGGTGGTGAATTTGTGGAATTTATTACCACAGGCAGCTGTGGAGGTCAGGTCATTGGGTGTATTTAAGGCAGAGTTTGATAGGTTCTTGATTGGACACAGCATTAAAGTTTATAGGGAGAAGTGGGGCTGAGGAGGGAGAGAAAAAGGATCGGGCATGATTGAATGGTGGAACAGACATGACGGGCCAAATGGCCTAATTCTGCTCTGATACCTTATAATCTAAAATGCTGGAGGAACTCAGCAGATTAGGAAATATCAATGTAAAGGAATAAAGAGTTCACATTTCAGTCTGAGACCCTTCTTCAGGACTGGCAAAGGTCGCTTTGGAGAATCCATTACAGGAAATCCTACATCGGGACAGTGCAGAGCAGTCAAGGGGAAATGTTACATCTGAACCTGAGGGGGGACAAATATCACTGTGGACAGGTTTGCTAGAGCTGCTGTGAGGGGTTTAAGTTCATTTGGCAGGAGAATGGAAACTGGAGTGATGGGGCTGAAAATGGGGCAATTGGTATACAAGTAGATACAGTGTGTAGTGAGACAGTGAGGAAGGACAGACAAGAAGATACGGTGTGTAGTGAGACGGTGAGGAAGGACGGACAAGTAGATACCGTGTGTAGTGAGACGGTGAGGAAGGACAGACAAGTAGATACGGTGTGTAGTGAGACGGTGAGGAAGGACAGACAAGTAGATACGGTGTGTAGTGAGACGGTGAGGAAGGACAGACAAGTAGATACGGTGTGTAGTGAGACGGTGAGGAAGGACAGACAAGTAGAAACGGTGTGTAGTGAGACGGTGAGGAAGGACAGACAAGTAGATACGGTGTGTAGTGAGACAGTGAGGAAGGACGGACAAGTAGATACGGTGTGTAGTGAGACGGTGAGGAAGGACGGACAAGTAGATACGGTGTGTAGTGAGATGGTGAGGAAGGACAGACAAGTAGATACGGTGTGTAGTGAGACGGTGAGGAAGGACAGACAAGTAGATACCGTGTGTAGTGAGAAGGTGAGGAAGGACAGACAAGTAGATACGGTATGTAGTGAGACGGTGAGGAAGGACAGACAAGTAGATACCGTGTGTAGTGAGACGGTGAGGAGTGACAGACAAGTAGATACGGTGTGTAGTGAGACGGTGAGGAAGGACAGACAAGTAGATACGGTGTGTAGTGAGACGGTGAGGAAGGATAGACAAGTAGATACGGTGTGTAGTGAGACGGTGAGGAAGGACAGACAAGTAGATACAGTGTGTAGTGAGACGGTGAGGAAGGCCAGACAAGTAGATACCGTGTGTAGTGAGACGGTGAGGAAGGACGGACAAGTAGATACGGTGTAGTGAGATGGTGAGGAAGGACAGACAAGTAGATACGGTGTGTAGTGAGACGGTGAGGAAGGACAGACAAGTAGATACCGTGTGTAGTGAGAAGGTGAGGAAGGACAGACAAGTAGATACGGTGTGTAGTGAGACGGTGAGGAAGGACAGACAAGTAGATACGGTGTGTAGTGAGACGGTGAGGAAGGACAGACAAGTAGATACGGTGTGTAGTGAGACGGTGAGGAAGGATAGACAAGTAGATACGGTGTGTAGTGAGACGGTGAGGAAGGACAGACAAGTAGATACAGTGTGTAGTGAGACGGTGAAGAAGGACAGACAAGTAGATACCGTGTGTAGTGAGACGGTGAGGAAGGACGGACAAGTAGATACGGTGTGTAGTAAGACGGTGAGGAAGGACAGACAAGTAGATACGGTGTGTAGTGAGACGGTGAGGAAGGATAGACAAGTAGATACGGTGTGTAGTGAGACGGTGAAGAAGGACAGACAAGTAGATACCGTGTGTAGTGAGACGGTGAGGAAGGACGGACAAGTAGATACGGTGTGTAGTAAGACGGTGAGGAAGGACAGACAAGTAGATACGGTGTGTAGTGAGACAGTGAGGAAGGACAGACAAGTAGATACGGTGTGTAGTGAGACGGAGAGGAAGGACAGACAAGTAGATACGGTGTGTAGTGAGACGGTGAGGAAGGACAGACAAGTAGATACAGTGTGTAGTGAGACGGTGAAGAAGGACAGACAAGTAGATACCGTGTGTAGTGAGACGGTGAGGAAGGACGGACAAGTAGATACGGTGTGTAGTAAGACGGTGAGGAAGGACAGACGAGTAGATACGGTGTGTAGTGAGACGGTGAGGAAGGACAGACAAGTAGATACGGTGTGTAGTGAGACGGTGAGGAAGGATAGACAAGTAGATACGGTGTGTAGTGAGACAGTGAGGAAGGACGGACAAGTAGATACGGTGTGTAGTGAGACGGTGAGGAGGGACAGACAAGTAGATACGGTGTGTAGTGAGACGGTGAGGAAGGACAGACAAGTAGATACGGTGTAGTGAGACGGTGAGGAAGGACAGACAAGTAGAAACGGTGTGTAGTGAGACGGTGAGGAAGGACAGACAAGTAGATACGGTCCGTAGTGAGACGGTGAGGAAGGACGGACAAGTAGATACGGTGTGTAGTGAGACGGTGAGGAAGGACGGACAAGTAGATACGGTCTGTAGTGAGACGGTGAGGAAGGACGGACAAGTAGATACAGTGTGTAGTGAGACGGTGAGGAAGGACAGACAAGTAGATTCGGTGTGTAGTGAGACGGTGAGGAAGGACAGACAAGCAGATACGGTGTGTAGTGAGACGGTGAGGAAGGGCGGACAAGTAGATACGGTGTGTAGTGAGATGGTGAGGAAGGACAGACAAGTAGATACGGTGTGTAGTGAGACGGTGAGGAAGGATAGACAAGTAGATACGGTGTGTAGTGAGACGGTGAGGAAGGGCAGACAAGTAGATACGGTGTGTAGTGAGACGGTGAGGAAGGACAGACAAGTAGATACGGTGTGTAGTGAGACGGTGAGGAAGGACAGACAAGTAGATACGGTGTGTAGTGAGACGGTGAGGAAGGACGGACAAGTAGATACGGTGTGTAGTGAGACGGTGAGGAAGGACATACAAGTAGATACGGTGTGTAGTGAGACGGTGAGGAAGGACGGACAAGTAGATACGGTGTGTAGTGAGACGGTGAGGAAGGATAGACAAGTAGATACCATGTGTAGTGAGACGGTGAGGAAGCACAGACAAGTAGATACCGTGTGTAGTGAGACGGTGAGGAAGGACGGACAAGTAGATACGGTGTGTAGTGAGACGGTGAGGAAGGACAGACAAGTAGATACCGTGTGTAGTGAGACGGTGAGGAAGGACGGACAAGTAGATACGATGTGTAGTGAGACGGTGAGGAAGGACAGACGAGTAGATACGGTGTGTAGTGAGACGGTGAGGAAGGACGGACAAGTAGATACGGTGTGTAGTGAGATGGTGAGGAAGGACAGACAAGTAGATACGGTGTGTAGTGAGACGGTGAGGAAGGACAGACAAGTAGATACCGTGTGTAGTGAGACGGTGAGGAGTGACAGACAAGTAGATACGGTGTGTAGTGAGACGGTGAGGAAGGACAGACAAGTAGATACGGTGTGTAGTGAGACGGTGAGGAAGGACAGACGAGTAGATACGGTGTGTAGTGAGACTGTGAGGAAGGACAGACAAGTAGATACCGTGTGTAGTGAGACGGTGAGGAGTGACAGACAAGTAGATACGGTGTGTAGTGAGACGGTGAGGAAGGACGGACAAGTAGATACGGTGTGTAGTGAGACGGTGAGGAAGGACGGACAAGTAGATACGGTGTGTAGTGAGACGGTGAGGAAGGACGGTCAAGTAGATACGGTGTGTAGTGAGACGGTGAGGAAGGACAGACAAGTAGATACCGTGTGTAGTGAGACGGTGAGCAGTGACAGACAAGTAGATACGGTGTGTAGTGAGACGGTGAGGAAGGACAGACAAGTAGATACGGTGTGTAGTGAGACGGTGAGGAAGGACAGACAAGTAGATACAGTGTGTAGTGAGACGGTGAGGAAGGATAGACAAGTAGATACGGTGTGTAGTGGGACGGTGAGGAAGGACAGACAAGTAGATACGGTGTGTAGTGAGACGGTGAGGAAGGACGGACAAGTAGATACGGTGTGTAGTGAGACGGTGAGGAAGGACGGACAAGTAGATACAGTGTGTAGTGAGACAGTGAGGAAGGACGGACAAGTAGATACGGTGTGTAGTGAGACGTTGAGGAAGGACGGACAAGTAGATACAGTGTGTAGTGAGACGGTGAGGAAGGACAGACAAGTAGATACCGTGTTTAGTGATACGGTCAGGAAGGACGGACAATAGATACGGTGTGTAGTGAGACGGTGAGGAAGGACAGACGAGTAGATACGGTGTGTAGTGAGACGGTGAGGAAGGACAGACAAGTAGATACGGTGTGTAGTGAGACAGTGAGGAAGGACAGACAAGTAGATACGGTGTGTAGTGAGACGGTGAGGAAGGACAGACAAGTAGATACGGTGTGTAGTGAGACAGTGAGGAAGGACAGACAAGTAGATACGGTGTGTAGTGAGACGGTGAGGAAGGACAGACAAGTAGATACGGTGTGTAGAGAGACGGTGAGGAAGGAGAGACAAGTAGATGCGGTGTGTAGTGAGACGGTGAGGAAGGACGGACAAGTAGATACGGTATGTAGTGAGACGGTGAGGAAGGACGGACAAGTAGATTCGGTGTGTAGTGAGACGGTGAGGAAGGACAGACAAGTAGATACGGTGTGTAGAGAGACGGTGAGGAAGGAGAGACAAGTAGATGCGGTGTGTAGTGAGACGGTGAGGTTGGACGGACAAGTAGATACGGTATGTAGTGAGACGGTGAGGAAGGACGGACAAGTAGATTCGGTGTGTAGTGAGACGGTGAGGAAGGACAGACAAGTAGATACGGTGTGTAGTGAGACGGTGACGAAGGACAGACAAGTAGATACGGTGTGTAGTGAGACGGTCAGGAAGGACAGACAAGTAGATTCGGTGTGTAGTGAGACGGTGAGGAAGGACGGACAAGTAGATACGCTGTGTAGTGAGACGGTGAGGAAGGATAGACAAGTAGATACGGTGTGTAGTGAGATGGTGAGGAAGAACGGACAAGTAGATACGGTGTGTAGTGAGACGGTGAGGAAGGACAGACAAGTAGATGCGGTGTGTAGTGAGACGGTGAGGAAGGACAGACAAGTAGATACGGTGTATTGAGACGGTGAGGAAGGACAGACAAGTAGAAACGGTGTGTAGTGAGACGGTGAGGAAGGACAGACAAGTAGATACGGTGTATTGAGACGGTGAGGAAGGACGGACAAGTAGATACGGTGTGTAGTGAGACGGTGAGGAAGGACGGACAAGTAGATACGGTGTGTAGTGAGATGGTGAGGAAGGACAGACAAGTAGATACGGTGTGTAGTGAGACGGTGAGGAAGGACGGACAAGTAGATACAGTGTGTAGTGAGACGGTGAGGAAGGACAGACAAGTAGATACGGTGTGTAGTGAGACGGTGAGGAAGGACAGACAAGTAGATACAGTGTGGAGTGAGACGGTGAGGAAGGACGGACAAGTAGATACGGTGTGTAATGAGATGGTGAGGAAGGACGGACAAGTAGATACGGTGTGTAGTGAGACGGTGAGGAAGGACAGACAAGTAGATACGGTGTGTAGTGAGACGGTGAGGAAGGACAGACAAGTAGATACAGTGTGGAGTGAGACGGTGAGGAAGGACGGACAAGTAGATACGGTGTGTAATGAGATGGTGAGGAAGGACGGACAAGTAGATACGGTGTGTAGTGAGATGGTGAGGAAGGACGGACAAGTAGATACGGTGTGTAGTGAGACGGTGAGGAGTGACAGACAAGTAGATACGGTGTGTAGTGAGAGGGTGAGGAAGGACGGACAAGTAGATACGGTGTGTAGTGAGAAGGTGAGGAAGGACAGACAAGTAGATACGGTGTGTAGTGAGATGGTGAGGAAGGACGGACAAGTAGATACGGTGTGTAGTCAGACGGTGAGGAAGGACAGACAAGTAGATACGGTGTGTAGTGAGATGGTGAGGAAGGACGGACAAGTAGATACGGTGTGTAGTGAGACGGTGAGGAAGGACGGACAAGTAGATACGGTGTGTAGTGAGAGGGTGAGGAAGGACGGACAAGTAGATACGGTGTGTAGTGAGAGGGTGAGGAAGGACGGACAAGTAGATACGGTGTGTAGTGAGACAGTGAGGAAGGATAGACAAGTAGATACGGTGCGTAGTGAGACGGTGAGGAAGGACAGACAAGTAGATACGGTGTGTAGTGAGACGGTGAGGAAGGACGGACAAGTAGATACGGTGTGTAGTGAGACGGTGAGGAAGGACGGACAAGTAGATACGGTGTGTAGTGAGAGGGTGAGGAAGGACGGACAAGTAGATACGGTGTGTAGTGAGAGGGTGAGGAAGGACGGACAAGTAGATACGGTGTGTAGTGAGACAGTGAGGAAGGATAGACGAGTAGATACGGTGTGTAGGGAGACTGTGAGGAAGGACAGACAAGTAGATACCGTGTGTAGTGAGACGGTGAGGAGTGACAGACAAGTAGATACGGTGTGTAGTGAGACGGTGAGGAAGGACAGACAAGTAGATACGGTGTGTAGTGAGACGGTGAGGAAGGACGGACAAGTAGATACGGTGTGTAGTGAGACGGTGAGGAAGGACGGTCAAGTAGATACGGTGTGTAGTGAGACGGTGAGGAAGGACAGACAAGTAGATACCGTGTGTAGTGAGACGGTGAGCAGTGACAGACAAGTAGATACGGTGTGTAGTGAGACGGTGAGGAAGGACAGACAAGTAGATACGGTGTGTAGTGAGACGGTGAGGAAGGACAGACAAGTAGATACCGTGTGTAGTGAGACGGTGAGCAGTGACAGACAAGTAGATACGGTGTGTAGTGAGACGGTGAGGAAGGACAGACAAGTAGATACGGTGTGTAGTGAGACGGTGAGGAAGGACAGACAAGTAGATACAGTGTGTAGTGAGACGGTGAGGAAGGATAGACAAGTAGATACGGTGTGTAGTGGGACGGTGAGGAAGGACAGACAAGTAGATACGGTGTGTAGTGAGACGGTGAGGAAGGACGGACAAGTAGATACGGTGTGTAGTGAGACGGTGAGGAAGGACGGACAAGTAGATACAGTGTGTAGTGAGACAGTGAGGAAGGACGGACAAGTAGATACGGTGTGTAGTGAGACGTTGAGGAAGGACGGACAAGTAGATACAGTGTGTAGTGAGACGGTGAGGAAGGACAGACAAGTAGATACCGTGTGTAGTGAGACGGTGAGGAAGGACGGACAAGTAGATACAGTGTGTAGTGAGACAGTGAGGAAGGACGGACAAGTAGATACGGTGTGTAGTGAGACGTTGAGGAAGGACGGACAAGTAGATACAGTGTGTAGTGAGACGGTGAGGAAGGACAGACAAGTAGATACCGTGTTTAGTGAGACGGTCAGGAAGGACGGACAAGTAGATACGGTGTGTAGTGAGACGGTGAGGAAGGACAGACGAGTAGATACGGTGTGTAGTGAGACGGTGAGGAAGGACAGACGAGTAGATACGGTGTGTAGTGAGACGGTGAGGAAGGACAGACAAGTAGATACGGTGTGTAGTGAGACGGTGAGGAAGGACAGACGAGTAGATACGGTGTGTAGTGAGACTGTGAGGAAGGACAGACAAGTAGATACCGTGTGTAGTGAGACGGTGAGGAGTGACAGACAAGTAGATACGGTGTGTAGTGAGACGGTGAGGAAGGACGGACAAGTAGATACGGTGTGTAGTGAGACGGTGAGGAAGGACGGACAAGTAGATACGGTGTGTAGTGAGACGGTGAGGAAGGACGGTCAAGTAGATACGGTGTGTAGTGAGACGGTGAGGAAGGACAGACAAGTAGATACCGTGTGTAGTGAGACGGTGAGCAGTGACAGACAAGTAGATACGGTGTGTAGTGAGACGGTGAGGAAGGACAGACAAGTAGATACGGTGTGTACTGAGACGGTGAGGAAGGACAGACAAGTAGATACAGTGTGTAGTGAGACGGTGAGGAAGGATAGACAAGTAGATACGGTGTGTAGTGGGACGGTGAGGAAGGACAGACAAGTAGATACGGTGTGTAGTGAGACGGTGAGGAAGGACGGACAAGTAGATACGGTGTGTAGTGAGACGGTGAGGAAGGACGGACAAGTAGATACAGTGTGTAGTGAGACAGTGAGGAAGGACGGACAAGTAGATACGGTGTGTAGTGAGACGTTGAGGAAGGACGGACAAGTAGATACAGTGTGTAGTGAGACGGTGAGGAAGGACAGACAAGTAGATACCGTGTTTAGTGATACGGTCAGGAAGGACGGACAATAGATACGGTGTGTAGTGAGACGGTGAGGAAGGACAGACGAGTAGATACGGTGTGTAGTGAGACGGTGAGGAAGGACAGACAAGTAGATACGGTGTGTAGTGAGACAGTGAGGAAGGACAGACAAGTAGATACGGTGTGTAGTGAGACGGTGAGGAAGGACAGACAAGTAGATACGGTGTGTAGTGAGACAGTGAGGAAGGACAGACAAGTAGATACGGTGTGTAGTGAGACGGTGAGGAAGGACAGACAAGTAGATACGGTGTGTAGAGAGACGGTGAGGAAGGAGAGACAAGTAGATGCGGTGTGTAGTGAGACGGTGAGGAAGGACGGACAAGTAGATACGGTATGTAGTGAGACGGTGAGGAAGGACGGACAAGTAGATTCGGTGTGTAGTGAGACGGTGAGGAAGGACAGACAAGTAGATACGGTGTGTAGAGAGACGGTGAGGAAGGAGAGACAAGTAGATGCGGTGTGTAGTGAGACGGTGAGGTTGGACGGACAAGTAGATACGGTATGTAGTGAGACGGTGAGGAAGGACGGACAAGTAGATTCGGTGTGTAGTGAGACGGTGAGGAAGGACAGACAAGTAGATACGGTGTGTAGTGAGACGGTGACGAAGGACAGACAAGTAGATACGGTGTGTAGTGAGACGGTCAGGAAGGACAGACAAGTAGATTCGGTGTGTAGTGAGACGGTGAGGAAGGACGGACAAGTAGATACGCTGTGTAGTGAGACGGTGAGGAAGGATAGACAAGTAGATACGGTGTGTAGTGAGATGGTGAGGAAGAACGGACAAGTAGATACGGTGTGTAGTGAGACGGTGAGGAAGGACAGACAAGTAGATGCGGTGTGTAGTGAGACGGTGAGGAAGGACAGACAAGTAGATACGGTGTATTGAGACGGTGAGGAAGGACAGACAAGTAGAAACGGTGTGTAGTGAGACGGTGAGGAAGGACAGACAAGTAGATACGGTGTATTGAGACGGTGAGGAAGGACGGACAAGTAGATACGGTGTGTAGTGAGACGGTGAGGAAGGACGGACAAGTAGATACGGTGTGTAGTGAGATGGTGAGGAAGGACAGACAAGTAGATACGGTGTGTAGTGAGACGGTGAGGAAGGACGGACAAGTAGATACAGTGTGTAGTGAGACGGTGAGGAAGGACAGACAAGTAGATACGGTGTGTAGTGAGACGGTGAGGAAGGACAGACAAGTAGATACAGTGTGGAGTGAGACGGTGAGGAAGGACGGACAAGTAGATACGGTGTGTAATGAGATGGTGAGGAAGGACGGACAAGTAGATACGGTGTGTAGTGAGACGGTGAGGAAGGACAGACAAGTAGATACGGTGTGTAGTGAGACGGTGAGGAAGGACAGACAAGTAGATACAGTGTGGAGTGAGACGGTGAGGAAGGACGGACAAGTAGATACGGTGTGTAATGAGATGGTGAGGAAGGACGGACAAGTAGATACGGTGTGTAGTGAGATGGTGAGGAAGGACGGACAAGTAGATACGGTGTGTAGTGAGACGGTGAGGAGTGACAGACAAGTAGATACGGTGTGTAGTGAGAGGGTGAGGAAGGACGGACAAGTAGATACGGTGTGTAGTGAGAAGGTGAGGAAGGACAGACAAGTAGATACGGTGTGTAGTGAGATGGTGAGGAAGGACGGACAAGTAGATACGGTGTGTAGTCAGACGGTGAGGAAGGACAGACAAGTAGATACGGTGTGTAGTGAGATGGTGAGGAAGGACGGACAAGTAGATACGGTGTGTAGTGAGACGGTGAGGAAGGACGGACAAGTAGATACGGTGTGTAGTGAGAGGGTGAGGAAGGACGGACAAGTAGATACGGTGTGTAGTGAGAGGGTGAGGAAGGACGGACAAGTAGATACGGTGTGTAGTGAGACAGTGAGGAAGGATAGACAAGTAGATACGGTGCGTAGTGAGACGGTGAGGAAGGACAGACAAGTAGATACGGTGTGTAGTGAGACGGTGAGGAAGGACGGACAAGTAGATACGGTGTGTAGTGAGACGGTGAGGAAGGACGGACAAGTAGATACGGTGTGTAGTGAGAGGGTGAGGAAGGACGGACAAGTAGATACGGTGTGTAGTGAGAGGGTGAGGAAGGACGGACAAGTAGATACGGTGTGTAGTGAGACAGTGAGGAAGGATAGACGAGTAGATACGGTGTGTAGTGAGACTGTGAGGAAGGACAGACAAGTAGATACCGTGTGTAGTGAGACGGTGAGGAGTGACAGACAAGTAGATACGGTGTGTAGTGAGACGGTGAGGAAGGACAGACAAGTAGATACGGTGTGTAGTGAGACGGTGTGGAAGGACGGACAAGTAGATACGGTGTGTAGTGAGACGGTGAGGAAGGACGGTCAAGTAGATACGGTGTGTAGTGAGACGGTGAGGAAGGACAGACAAGTAGATACCGTGTGTAGTGAGACGGTGAGCAGTGACAGACAAGTAGATACGGTGTGTAGTGAGACGGTGAGGAAGGACAGACAAGTAGATACGGTGTGTAGTGAGACGGTGAGGAAGGACAGACAAGTAGATACCGTGTGTAGTGAGACGGTGAGCAGTGACAGACAAGTAGATACGGTGTGTAGTGAGACGGTGAGGAAGGACAGACAAGTAGATACGGTGTGTAGTGAGACGGTGAGGAAGGACAGACAAGTAGATACAGTGTGTAGTGAGACGGTGAGGAAGGATAGACAAGTAGATACGGTGTGTAGTGGGACGGTGAGGAAGGACAGACAAGTAGATACGGTGTGTAGTGAGACGGTGAGGAAGGACGGACAAGTAGATACGGTGTGTAGTGAGACGGTGAGGAAGGACGGACAAGTAGATACAGTGTGTAGTGAGACAGTGAGGAAGGACGGACAAGTAGATACGGTGTGTAGTGAGACGTTGAGGAAGGACGGACAAGTAGATACAGTGTGTAGTGAGACGGTGAGGAAGGACAGACAAGTAGATACCGTGTGTAGTGAGACGGTGAGGAAGGACGGACAAGTAGATACAGTGTGTAGTGAGACAGTGAGGAAGGACGGACAAGTAGATACGGTGTGTAGTGAGACGTTGAGGAAGGACGGACAAGTAGATACAGTGTGTAGTGAGACGGTGAGGAAGGACAGACAAGTAGATACCGTGTTTAGTGAGACGGTCAGGAAGGACGGACAAGTAGATACGGTGTGTAGTGAGACGGTGAGGAAGGACAGACGAGTAGATACGGTGTGTAGTGAGACGGTGAGGAAGGACAGACGAGTAGATACGGTGTGTAGTGAGACAGTGAGGAAGGACAGACAAGTAGATACGGTGTGTAGTGAGACGGTGAGGAAGGACAGACAAGTAGATACGGTGTGTAGTGAGACAGTGAGGAAGGACAGACAAGTAGATACGGTGTGTAGTGAGACGGTGAGGAAGGACAGACAAGTAGATACGGTGTGTAGAGAGACGGTGAGGAAGGAGAGACAAGTAGATGCGGTGTGTAGTGAGACGGTGAGGACGGACGGACAAGTAGATACGGTATGTAGTGAGACGGTGAGGAAGGACGGACAAGTAGATTCGGTGTGTAGTGAGACGGTGAGGAAGGACAGACAAGTAGATACGGTGTGTAGAGAGACGGTGAGGAAGGAGAGACAAGTAGATGCGGTGTGTAGTGAGACAGTGAGGAAGGACGGACAAGTAGATACAGTGTGTAGTGAGATGGTGAGGAAGGACGGACAAGTAGATACAGTGTGTAGTGAGATGGTGAGGAAGGACGGACAAGTAGATACGGTGTGTAGTGAGACGGTGAGGAAGGACGGACAAGTAGATACGGTGTGTAGTGAGACGGTGAGGTTGGACGGACAAGTAGATACGGTATGTAGTGAGACGGTGAGGAAGGACGGACAAGTAGATTCGGTGTGTAGTGAGACGGTGAGGAAGGACGGACAAGTAGATACGGTGTGTAGTGAGACGGTCAGGAAGGACAGACAAGTAGATTCGGTGTGTAGTGAGACGGTGAGGAAGGACGGACAAGTAGATACGCTGTGTAGTGAGACGGTGAGGAAGGATAGACAAGTAGATACGGTGTGTAGTGAGATGGTGAGGAAGAACGGAAAAGTAGATACGGTGTGTAGTGAGACGGTGAGGAAGGACAGACAAGTAGATGCGGTGTGTAGTGAGACGGTGAGGAAGGACAGACAAGTAGATACGGTGTATTGAGACGGTGAGGAAGGACAGACAAGTAGAAACGGTGTGTAGTGAGACGGTGAGGAAGGACAGACAAGTAGATACGGTGTATTGAGACGGTGAGGAAGGACGGACAAGTAGATACGGTGTGTAGTGAGACGGTGAGGAAGGACGGACAAGTAGATACGGTGTGTAGTGAGATGGTGAGGAAGGACAGACAAGTAGATACGGTGTGTAGTGAGACGGTGAGGAAGGACGGACAAGTAGATACAGTGTGTAGTGAGACGGTGAGGAAGGACAGACAAGTAGATACGGTGTGTAGTGAGACGGTGAGGAAGGACAGACAAGTAGATACAGTGTGGAGTGAGACGGTGAGGAAGGACGGACAAGTAGATACGGTGTGTAATGAGATGGTGAGGAAGGACGGACAAGTAGATACGGTGTGTAGTGAGACGGTGAGGAAGGACAGACAAGTAGATACGGTGTGTAGTGAGACGGTGAGGAAGGACAGACAAGTAGATACAGTGTGGAGTGAGACGGTGAGGAAGGACGGACAAGTAGATACGGTGTGTAATGAGATGGTGAGGAAGGACGGACAAGTAGATACGGTGTGTAGTGAGATGGTGAGGAAGGACGGACAAGTAGATACGGTGTGTAGTGAGACGGTGAGGAGTGACAGACAAGTAGATACGGTGTGTAGTGAGAGGGTGAGGAAGGACGGACAAGTAGATACGGTGTGTAGTGAGAAGGTGAGGAAGGACAGACAAGTAGATACGGTGTGTAGTGAGATGGTGAGGAAGGACGGACAAGTAGATACGGTGTGTAGTGAGACGGTGAGGAAGGACGGACAAGTAGATACGGTGTGTAGTGAGAGGGTGAGGAAGGACGGACAAGTAGATACGGTGTGTAGTGAGACGGTGAGGAAGGATAGACAAGTAGATACGGTGTGTAGTGAGACGGTGAGGAAGGACGGACAAGTAAATACGGTGTGTAGTGAGAGGGTGAGGAAGGACGGACAAGTAGATACGGTGTGTAGTGAGAGGGTGAGGAAGGACAGACAAGTAGATACGGTGTGTAGTGAGACAGTGAGGAAGGATAGACAAGTAGATACGGTGCGTAGTGAGACGGTGAGGAAGGACAGACAAGTAGATACCGTGTGTAGTGAGACAGTGAGGAGTGACAGACAAGTAGATACGGTGTGTAGTGAGACGGTGAGGAAGGACAGACAAGTAGATACGGTGTGTAGTGAGATGGTGAGGAAGGACAGACAAGTAGATACAGTGTGTAGTGAGACGGTGAGGAAGGACGGACAAGTAGATACAGTGTGTAGTGAGACCGTGAGGAAAGACAGACAAGTAGATACGGTGTGTAGTGAGACGGTGAGGAAGGACGGACAAGTAGATACGGTATGTAGTGAGACGGTGAGGAAGGACAGACAAGTAGATACGGTGTGTAGTGAGACGGTGAGGAAGGACAGACAAGTAGATACAGTGTGTAGTGAGACGGTGAGGAAGGACGGACAAGTAGATACGGTGTGTAGTGAGACGGTGAGGAAGGACAGACAAGTAGATACGGTGTAGTGAGACGGTGAGGAAGGACAGACAAGTAGATACGGTGTGTATTGAGACGGTGAGGAAGGACGGACAAGTAGATACGGTGTGTAGTGAGACGGTGAGGAAGGACGGACAAGTAGATACGGTGTGTAGTGAGATGGTGAGGAAGGATAGACAAGTAGATACAGTGTGTAGTGAGACGGTGACGAAGGACAGACAAGTAGATACGGTGTGTAGTGAGACGGTGAGGAAGGACAGACAAGTAGATACAGTGTGTAGTGAGACGGTGAGGAAGGACAGACAAGTAGATACGGTGTGTAGTGAGACGGTGAGGAAGGATAGACAAGTAGATACAGTGTGTAGTGAGACGGTGAGGAAGGACAGACAAGTAGATACGGTGTGTAGTGAGACGGTGAGGAAGGACAGACAAGTAGATACGGTGTGTAGTGAGACAGTGAGGAAGGATAGACAAGTAGATACGGTGTGTAGTAAGACGGTGAGGAAGGACAGACAAGTAGATACGGTGTGTAGTGAGACGGTGAGGAAGGATAGACAAGTAGATACAGTGTGTAGTGAGACGGTGAGGAAGGACGGACAAGTAGATACCGTGTGTAGTGAGACGGTGAGGATGGACGGACAAGTAGATACGGTGTGTAGTGAGATGGTGAGGAAGGACAGACAAGTAGATACGGTGTGTAGTGAGACGGTGAGGAAGGACAGACAAGTAGATACGGTGTGTAGTGAGACGGTGAGGAAGGACGGACAAGTAGATACGGTGTGTAGTGAGACGGTGAGGAAGGACGGACAAGTAGATACGGTGTGTAGTGAGATGGTGAGGAAGGACAGACAAGTAGATACGGTGTGTAGTGAGACGGTGAGGAAGGACAGACAAGTAGATACGGTGTGTAGTGAGACGGTGAGGAAGGACGGACAAGTAGATACGGTGTGTAGTGAGACAGTGAGGAAGGACGGACAAGTAGATACGGTGTGTAGTGAGACGGTGAGGAAGGACGGACAAGTAGATACCGTGTGTAGTGAGACGGTGAGGATGGACGGACAAGTAGATACGGTGTGTAGTGAGATGGTGAGGATGGACAGACAAGTAGATACGGTGTGTAGTGAGACGGTGAGGATGGACGGACAAGTAGATACGGTGTGTAGTGAGACGGTGAGGAAGGACAGACAAGTAGATACGGTGTGTAGTGAGACAGTGAGGAAGGACAGACAAGTAGATACGGTGTGTAGTGAGACGGTGAGGAAGGACAGACAAGTAGATACGGTGTGTAGTGAGACAGTGAGGAAGGACAGACAAGTAGATACGGTGTGTAGTGAGACGGTGAGGAAGGACAGACAAGTAGATACGGTGTGTAGAGAGACGGTGAGGAAGGAGAGACAAGTAGATGCGGTGTGTAGTGAGACGGTGAGGAAGGACGGACAAGTAGATACGGTATGTAGTGAGACGGTGAGGAAGGACGGACAAGTAGATTCGGTGTGTAGTGAGACGGTGAGGAAGGACAGACAAGTAGATACGGTGTGTAGAGAGACGGTGAGGAAGGAGAGACAAGTAGATGCGGTGTGTAGTGAGACGGTGAGGTTGGACGGACAAGTAGATACGGTATGTAGTGAGACGGTGAGGAAGGACGGACAAGTAGATTCGGTGTGTAGTGAGACGGTGAGGAAGGACGGACAAGTAGATACGGTGTGTAGTGAGACGGTCAGGAAGGACAGACAAGTAGATTCGGTGTGTAGTGAGACGGTGAGGAAGGACGGACAAGTAGATACGCTGTGTAGTGAGACGGTGAGGAAGGATAGACAAGTAGATACGGTGTGTAGTGAGATGGTGAGGAAGAACGGAAAAGTAGATACGGTGTGTAGTGAGACGGTGAGGAAGGACAGACAAGTAGATGCGGTGTGTAGTGAGACGGTGAGGAAGGACAGACAAGTAGATACGGTGTATTGAGACGGTGAGGAAGGACAGACAAGTAGAAACGGTGTGTAGTGAGACGGTGAGGAAGGACAGACAAGTAGATACGGTGTATTGAGACGGTGAGGAAGGACGGACAAGTAGATACGGTGTGTAGTGAGACGGTGAGGAAGGACGGACAAGTAGATACGGTGTGTAGTGAGATGGTGAGGAAGGACAGACAAGTAGATACGGTGTGTAGTGAGACGGTGAGGAAGGACGGACAAGTAGATACGGTGTGTAGTGAGATGGTGAGGAAGGACAGACAAGTAGATACGGTGTGTAGTGAGACGGTGAGGAAGGACGGACAAGTAGATACAGTGTGTAGTGAGACGGTGAGGAAGGACAGACAAGTAGATACGGTGTGTAGTGAGACGGTGAGGAAGGACAGACAAGTAGATACAGTGTGGAGTGAGACGGTGAGGAAGGACGGACAAGTAGATACGGTGTGTAATGAGATGGTGAGGAAGGACGGACAAGTAGATACGGTGTGTAGTGAGACGGTGAGGAAGGACAGACAAGTAGATACGGTGTGTAGTGAGACGGTGAGGAAGGACAGACAAGTAGATACAGTGTGGAGTGAGACGGTGAGGAAGGACGGACAAGTAGATACGGTGTGTAATGAGATGGTGAGGAAGGACGGACAAGTAGATACGGTGTGTAGTGAGATGGTGAGGAAGGACGGACAAGTAGATACGGTGTGTAGTGAGACGGTGAGGAGTGACAGACAAGTAGATACGGTGTGTAGTGAGAGGGTGAGGAAGGACGGACAAGTAGATACGGTGTGTAGTGAGAAGGTGAGGAAGGACAGACAAGTAGATACGGTGTGTAGTGAGATGGTGAGGAAGGACGGACAAGTAGATACGGTGTGTAGTGAGACGGTGAGGAAGGACGGACAAGTAGATACGGTGTGTAGTGTGAGGGTGAGGAAGGACGGACAAGTAGATACGGTGTGTAGTGAGACGGTGAGGAAGGATAGACAAGTAGATACGGTGTGTAGTGAGACGGTGAGGAAGGACGGACAAGTAGATACGGTGTGTAGTGAGAGGGTGAGGACGGACGGACAAGTAGATACGGTGTGTAGTGAGAGGGTGAGGAAGGACAGACAAGTAGATACGGTGTGTAGTGAGACAGTGAGGAAGGATAGACAAGTAGATACGGTGCGTAGTGAGACGGTGAGGAAGGACAGACAAGTAGATACCGTGTGTAGTGAGACAGTGAGGAGTGACAGACAAGTAGATACGGTGTGTAGTGAGACGGTGAGGAAGGACAGACAAGTAGATACGGTGTGTAGTGAGATGGTGAGGAAGGACAGACAAGTAGATACAGTGTGTAGTGAGACGGTGAGGAAGGACAGACAAGTAGATACGGTGTGTAGTGAGACGGTGAGGAAGGACAGACAAGTAGATACAGTGTGTAGTGAGACGGTGAGGAAGGACGGACAAGTAGATACGGTGTGTAGTGAGACGGTGAGGAAGGACAGACAAGTAGATACGGTGTAGTGAGACGGTGAGGAAGGACAGACAAGTAGATACGGTGTGTATTGAGACGGTGAGGAAGGACGGACAAGTAGATACGGTGTGTAGTGAGACGGTGAGGAAGGACGGACAAGTAGATACGGTGTGTAGTGAGATGGTGAGGAAGGATAGACAAGTAGATACAGTGTGTAGTGAGACGGTGACGAAGGACAGACAAGTAGATACGGTGTGTAGTGAGACGGTGAGGAAGGACAGACAAGTAGATACAGTGTGTAGTGAGACGGTGAGGAAGGACAGACAAGTAGATACGGTGTGTAGTGAGACGGTGAGGAAGGATAGACAAGTAGATACAGTGTGTAGTGAGACGGTGAGGAAGGACAGACAAGTAGATACGGTGTGTAGTGAGACGGTGAGGAAGGACAGACAAGTAGATACGGTGTGTAGTGAGACAGTGAGGAAGGATAGACAAGTAGATACGGTGTGTAGTAAGACGGTGAGGAAGGACAGACAAGTAGATACGGTGTGTAGTGAGACGGTGAGGAAGGATAGACAAGTAGATACAGTGTGTAGTGAGACGGTGAGGAAGGACGGACAAGTAGATACCGTGTGTAGTGAGACGGTGAGGATGGACGGACAAGTAGATACGGTGTGTAGTGAGATGGTGAGGAAGGACAGACAAGTAGATACGGTGTGTAGTGAGACGGTGAGGAAGGACAGACAAGTAGATACGGTGTGTAGTGAGACGGTGAGGAAGGACGGACAAGTAGATACGGTGTGTAGTGAGACGGTGAGGAAGGACGGACAAGTAGATACGGTGTGTAGTGAGATGGTGAGGAAGGACAGACAAGTAGATACGGTGTGTAGTGAGACGGTGAGGAAGGACAGACAAGTAGATACGGTGTGTAGTGAGACGGTGAGGAAGGACGGACAAGTAGATACGGTGTGTAGTGAGACAGTGAGGAAGGACGGACAAGTAGATACGGTGTGTAGTGAGACGGTGAGGAAGGACGGACAAGTAGATACCGTGTGTAGTGAGACGGTGAGGATGGACGGACAAGTAGATACGGTGTGTAGTGAGATGGTGAGGATGGACAGACAAGTAGATACGGTGTGTAGTGAGACGGTGAGGATGGACGGACAAGTAGATACGGTGTGTAGTGAGACGGTGAGGAAGGACAGACAAGTAGATACGGTGTGTAGTGAGACAGTGAGGAAGGACAGACAAGTAGATACGGTGTGTAGTGAGACGGTGAGGAAGGACAGACAAGTAGATACGGTGTGTAGTGAGACAGTGAGGAAGGACAGACAAGTAGATACGGTGTGTAGTGAGACGGTGAGGAAGGACAGACAAGTAGATACGGTGTGTAGAGAGACGGTGAGGAAGGAGAGACAAGTAGATGCGGTGTGTAGTGAGACGGTGAGGAAGGACGGACAAGTAGATACGGTATGTAGTGAGACGGTGAGGAAGGACGGACAAGTAGATTCGGTGTGTAGTGAGACGGTGAGGAAGGACAGACAAGTAGATACGGTGTGTAGAGAGACGGTGAGGAAGGAGAGACAAGTAGATGCGGTGTGTAGTGAGACGGTGAGGTTGGACGGACAAGTAGATACGGTATGTAGTGAGACGGTGAGAAAGGACGGACAAGTAGATTCGGTGTGTAGTGAGACGGTGAGGAAGGACGGACAAGTAGATACGGTGTGTAGTGAGACGGTCAGGAAGGACAGACAAGTGGATTCGGTGTGTAGTGAGACGGTGAGGAAGGACGGACAAGTAGATACGCTGTGTAGTGAGACGGTGAGGAAGGATAGACAAGTAGATACGGTGTGTAGTGAGATGGTGAGGAAGAACGGAAAAGTAGATACGGTGTGTAGTGAGACGGTGAGTTAGGACAGACAAGTAGATGCGGTGTGTAGTGAGACGGTGAGGAAGGACAGACAAGTAGATACGGTGTATTGAGACGGTGAGGAAGGACAGACAAGTAGAAACGGTGTGTAGTGAGACGGTGAGGAAGGACAGACAAGTAGATACGGTGTATTGAGACGGTGAGGAAGGACGGACAAGTAGATACGGTGTGTAGTGAGACGGTGAGGAAGGACGGACAAGTAGATACGGTGTGTAGTGAGATGGTGAGGAAGGACAGACAAGTAGATACGGTGTGTAGTGAGACGGTGAGGAAGGACGGACAAGTAGATACAGTGTGTAGTGAGACGGTGAGGAAGGACAGACAAGTAGATACGGTGTGTAGTGAGACGGTGAGGAAGGACAGACAAGTAGATACAGTGTGGAGTGAGACGGTGAGGAAGGACGGACAAGTAGATACGGTGTGTAGTGAGACGGTGAGGAAGGACAGACAAGTAGATACGGTGTGTAGTGAGACGGTGAGGAAGGACAGACAAGTAGATACAGTGTGGAGTGAGACGGTGAGGAAGGACGGACAAGTAGATACGGTGTGTAATGAGATGGTGAGGAAGGACGGACAAGTAGATACGGTGTGTAGTGAGATGGTGAGGAAGGACGGACAAGTAGATACGGTGTGTAGTGAGACGGTGAGGAGTGACAGACAAGTAGATACGGTGTGTAGTGAGAGGGTGAGGAAGGACGGACTAGTAGATACGGTGTGTAGTGAGAAGGTGAGGAAGGACAGACAAGTAGATACGGTGTGTAGTGAGATGGTGAGGAAGGACGGACAAGTAGATACGGTGTGTAGTGAGACGGTGAGGAAGGACGGACAAGTAGATACGGTGTGTAGTGAGAGGGTGAGGAAGGACGGACAAGTAGATACGGTGTGTAGTGAGACGGTGAGGAAGGATAGACAAGTAGATACGGTGTGTAGTGAGACGGTGAGGAAGGACGGACAAGTAGATACAGTGTGTAGTGAGAGGGTGAGGAAGGACGGACAAGTAGATACGGTGTGTAGTGAGAGGGTGAGGAAGGACAGACAAGTAGATACGGTGTGTAGTGAGACAGTGAGGAAGGATAGACAAGTAGATACGGTGCGTAGTGAGACGGTGAGGAAGGACAGACAAGTAGATACCGTGTGTAGTGAGACAGTGAGGAGTGACAGACAAGTAGATACGGTGTGTAGTGAGACGGTGAGGAAGGACAGACAAGTAGATACGGTGTGTAGTGAGATGGTGAGGAAGGACAGACAAGTAGATACAGTGTGTAGTGAGACGGTGAGGAAGGACAGACAAGTAGATACGGTGTGTAGTGAGACGGTGAGGAAGGACAGACAAGTAGATACAGTGTGTAGTGAGACGGTGAGGAAGGACGGACAAGTAGTTACGGTGTGTAGTGAGACGGTGAGGAAGGACAGACAAGTAGATACGGTGTAGTGAGACGGTGAGGAAGGACAGACAAGTAGATACGGTGTGTATTGAGACGGTGAGGAAGGACGGACAAGTAGATACGGTGTGTAGTGAGACGGTGAGGAAGGACGGACAAGTAGATACGGTGTGTAGTGAGATGGTGAGGAAGGATAGACAAGTAGATACAGTGTGTAGTGAGACGGTGACGAAGGACAGACAAGTAGATACGGTGTGTAGTGAGACGGTGAGGAAGGACAGACAAGTAGATACAGTGTGTAGTGAGACGGTGAGGAAGGACAGACAAGTAGATACGGTGTGTAGTGAGACGGTGAGGAAGGATAGACAAGTAGATACAGTGTGTAGTGAGACGGTGAGGAAGGACAGACAAGTAGATACGGTGTGTAGTGAGACGGTGAGGAAGGACAGACAAGTAGATACGGTGTGTAGTGAGACGGTGAGGAAGGACAGACAAGTAGATACGGTGTGTAGTGAGACGGTGAGGAAGGACGGACAAGTAGATACGGTGTGTAGTGAGACGGTGAGGAAGGACGGACAAGTAGATACGGTGTGTAGTGAGATGGTGAGGAAGGACAGACAAGTAGATACGGTGTGTAGTGAGACGGTGAGGAAGGACAGACAAGTAGATACGGTGTGTAGTGAGACGGTGAGGAAGGACGGACAAGTAGATACGGTGTGTAGTGAGACGGTGAGGAAGGACGGACAAGTAGATACGGTGTGTAGTGAGACGGTGAGGAAGGACGGACAAGTAGATACCGTGTGTAGTGAGACGGTGAGGATGGACGGACAAGTAGATACGGTGTGTAGTGAGATGGTGAGGAAGGACAGACAAGTAGATACGGTGTGTAGTGAGACGGTGAGGATGGACGGACAAGTAGATACGGTGTGTAGTGAGACGGTGAGGAAGGATAGACAAGTAGATACGGTGTGTAGTGAGACGGTGAGGAAGGACGGACAAGTAGATACCGTGTGTAGTGAGACGGTGAGGATGGACGGACAAGTAGATACGGTGTGTAGTGAGATGGTGAGGAAGGACAGACAAGTAGATACGGTGTGTAGTGAGACGGTGAGGAAGGACAGACAAGTAGATACGGTGTGTAGTGAGACGGTGAGGAAGGACGGACAAGTAGATACGGTGTGTAGTGAGACGGTGAGGAAGGACGGACAAGTAGATACGGTGTGTAGTGAGATGGTGAGGAAGGACAGACAAGTAGATACGGTGTGTAGTGAGACGGTGAGGAAGGATAGACAAGTAGATACAGTGTGTAGTGAGACGGTGAGGAAGGACAGACAAGTAGATACGGTGTGTAGTGAGACGGTGAGGAAGGACAGACAAGTAGATACGGTGTGTAGTGAGACGGTGAGGAAGGACAGACAAGTAGATACGGTGTGTAGTGAGACGGTGAGGAAGGACGGACAAGTAGATACGGTGTGTAGTGAGACGGTGAGGAAGGACGGACAAGTAGATACGGTGTGTAGTGAGATGGTGAGGAAGGACAGACAAGTAGATACGGTGTGTAGTGAGACGGTGAGGAAGGACAGACAAGTAGATACGGTGTGTAGTGAGACGGTGAGGAAGGACGGACAAGTAGATACGGTGTGTAGTGAGACGGTGAGGAAGGACGGACAAGTAGATACGGTGTGTAGTGAGACGGTGAGGAAGGACGGACAAGTAGATACCGTGTGTAGTGAGACGGTGAGGATGGACGGACAAGTAGATACGGTGTGTAGTGAGATGGTGAGGAAGGACAGACAAGTAGATACGGTGTGTAGTGAGACGGTGAGGATGGACGGACAAGTAGATACGGTGTGTAGTGAGACGGTGAGGAAGGATAGACAAGTAGATACGGTGTGTAGTGAGACGGTGAGGAAGGACGGACAAGTAGATACCGTGTGTAGTGAGACGGTGAGGATGGACGGACAAGTAGATACGGTGTGTAGTGAGATGGTGAGGAAGGACAGACAAGTAGATACGGTGTGTAGTGAGACGGTGAGGAAGGACAGACAAGTAGATACGGTGTGTAGTGAGACGGTGAGGAAGGACGGACAAGTAGATACGGTGTGTAGTGAGACGGTGAGGAAGGACGGACAAGTAGATACGGTGTGTAGTGAGATGGTGAGGAAGGACAGACAAGTAGATACGGTGTGTAGTGAGACGGTGAGGAAGGATAGACAAGTAGATACAGTGTGTAGTGAGACGGTGAGGAAGGACAGACAAGTAGATACGGTGTGTAGTGAGACGGTGAGGAAGGTCAGACAAGTAGATACAGTGTGTAGTGAGACGGTGAGGAAGGACGGACAAGTAGGTACGGTGTGTAGTGAGACCGTGAGGAAGAAGAGACAAGTAGATACGGTGTGTAGTGAGACGGTGAGGAAGGACAGACAAGTAGATACAGTGTGTAGTGAGACGGTGAGGAAGGACGGACAAGTAGGTAAGGTGTGTAGTGAGACCGTGAGGAAGAAGAGACAAGTAGATACGGTTTGTAGTGAGACGGTGAGGAAGGACAGACAAGTAGATACGGTGTGTAGTGAGATGGTGAGGAAGGACAGACAAGTAGATACGGTGTGTAGTGAGACGGTGAGGAAGGACAGACAAGTAGATACGGTGTGTAGTGAGACGGTGAGGAAGGACGGACAAGTAGATACGGTGTGTAGTGAGACGGTGAGGAAGGACGGACAAGTAGATTCGGTGTGTAGTGAGACGGTGAGGAAGGACAGACAAGTAGATACGGTGTGTAGTGAGACGGTGAGGAAGGACAGACAAGTAGATACGGTGTGTAGTGAGACGGTGAGGAAGGACAGACAAGTAGATACGGTGTGTAGTGAGATGGTGAGGAAGGACAGACAAGTAGATACGGTGTGTAGTGAGACGGTGAGGAAGGACAGACAAGTAGATACGGTGTGTAGTCAGACGGTGAGGAAGGACAGACAAGTAGATACGGTGTGTAGTGAGATGGTGAGTAAGGAGAGACAAGTAGTAATGGTGTGTAGTGAGACGGTGAGGAAGGACAGACAAGTAGATACAGTGTGTAGTGAGACGGTGAGGAAGGACGGACAAGTAGATACGGTGTGTAGTGAGACGGTGAGGAAGGACAGACAAGTAGATACGGTGTGTAGTGAGACGGTGAGGAAGGACAGACAAGTAGATACGGTGTGTAGTGAGATGGTGAGGAAGGACGGACAAGTAGATACGGTGTGTAGTGAGACAGTGAGGAAGGATGGACAAGTAGATACGGTGTGTAGTGAGACGGTGAGGAAGGACGGACAATTAGATACGGTGTGTAGTGAGATGGTGAGGAAGGACGGACAAGTAGATACGGTGTGTAGTGGGACGGTGAGGAAGGACAGACAAGTAGATACGCTGTGTAGTGAGACGGTGAGGAAGGACAGACAAGTAGATACGGTGTGTAGTCAGACGGTGAGGAAGGACGGACAAGTAGATACAGTGTGTAGTGAGATGGTGAGGAAGGACAGACAAGTAGATACGGTGTGTAGTGAGACGGTGAGGAAGGACAGACAAGTAGATACAGTGTGTAGTGAGACGGTGAGGAAGGTCAGACAAGTAGATACGGTGTGTAGTCAGACGGTGAGGAAGGACAAACAAGTAGATACGGTGTGTTGTCAGACGGTGAGGAAGGACAGACAAGTAGATACGGTGTGTAGTGAGATGGTGAGTAAGGAGAGACAAGTAGATACGGTGTGTAGTGAGACGGTGAGGAAGGACAGACAAGTAGATACGGTGTGTAGTGAGACGGTGAGGAAGGACAGACAAGTAGATACGGTGTGTAGTGAGACGGTGAGGAAGGATAGACAAGTAGATACGGTGTGTAGTGAGACGGTGAGGAAGGACAGACAAGTAGATACGGTGTGTAGTGAGATGGTGAGGAAGGACGGACAAGTAGATTCGGTGTGTAGTGAGACGGTGAGGAAGGACAGACAAGTAGATACGGTGTGTAGTGAGACGGTGAGGAAGGACGGACAATTAGATACGGTGTGTAGTGAGATGGTGAGGAAGGACGGACAAGTAGATACGGTGTGTAGTGAGACGGTGAGGAAGGACAGACAAGTAGATACGGTGTGTAGTGAGATGGTGAGGAAGGACGGACAAGTAGATACGGTGTGTAATGAGATGGTGAGGAAGGACGGACAAGTAGATACGGTGTGTAGTGAGACGGTGAGGAAGGACAGACAAGTAGATACGGTGTGTAGTGAGACGGTGAGGAAGGACAGACAAGTAGATACAGTGTGGAGTGAGACGGTGAGGAAGGACGGACAAGTAGATACGGTGTGTAATCAGATGGTGAGGAAGGACGGACAAGTAGATACGGTGTGTAGTGAGATGGTGAGGAAGGACGGACAAGTAGATACGGTGTGTAGTGAGACGGTGAGGAGTGACAGACAAGTAGATACGGTGTGTAGTGAGAGGGTGAGGAAGGACGGACAAGTAGATACGGTGTGTAGTGAGAAGGTGAGGAAGGACAGACAAGTAGATACGGTGTGTAGTGAGATGGTGAGGAAGGACGGACAAGTAGATACGGTGTGTAGTGAGACGGTGAGGAAGGACAGACAAGTAGATACGGTGTGTAGTGAGATGGTGAGGAAGGACGGACAAGTAGATACGGTGTGTAGTGAGACGGTGAGGAAGGACGGACAAGTAGATACGGTGTGTAGTGAGAGGGTGAGGAAGGACGGACAAGTAGATACGGTGTGTAGTGAGAGGGTGAGGAAGGACAGACAAGTAGATACGGTGTGTAGTGAGACAGTGAGGAAGGATAGACAAGTAGATACGGTGCGTAGTGAGACGGTGAGGAAGGACAGACAAGTAGATACCGTGTGTAGTGAGACAGTGAGGAGTGACAGACAAGTAGATACGGTGTGTAGTGAGACGGTGAGGAAGGACAGACAAGTAGATACGGTGTGTAGTGAGATGGTGAGGAAGGACAGACAAGTAGATACAGTGTGTAGTGAGACGGTGAGGAAGGACAGACAAGTAGATACGGTGTGTAGTGAGACGGTGAGGAAGGACAGACAAGTAGATACAGTGTGTAGTGAGACGGTGAGGAAGGACAGACAAGTAGATACAGTGTGTAGTGAGACGGTGAGGAAGGACGGACAAGTAGATACAGTGTGTAGTGAGACGGTGAGGAAGGACAGACAAGTAGATACGGTGTAGTGAGACGGTGAGGAAGGACAGACAAGTAGAAACGGTGTGTAGTGAGACGGTGAGGAAGGACGGACAAGTAGATACGGTGTGTAGTGAGACGGTGAGGAAGGACAGACAAGTAGATACGGTGTAGTGAGACGGTGAGGAAGGACAGACAAGTAGATACGGTGTGTATTGAGACGGTGAGGAGGACGGACAAGTAGATACGGTGTGTAGTGAGACGGTGAGGAAGGACGGACAAGTAGATACGGTGTGTAGTGAGATGGTGAGGAAGGATAGACAAGTAGATACAGTGTGTAGTGAGACGGTGACGAAGGACAGACAAGTAGATACGGTGTGTAGTGAGACGGTGAGGAAGGACAGACAAGTAGATACAGTGTGTAGTGAGACGGTGAGGAAGGACAGACAAGTAGATACGGTGTGTAGTGAGACGGTGAGGAAGGATAGACAAGTAGATACAGTGTGTAGTGAGACGGTGAGGAAGGACAGACAAGTAGATACGGTGTGTAGTGAGACGGTGAGGAAGGACAGACAAGTAGATACGGTGTGTAGTGAGACAGTGAGGAAGGATAGACAAGTAGATACGGTGTGTAGTAAGACGGTGAGGAAGGACAGACAAGTAGATACGGTGTGTAGTGAGACGGTGAGGAAGGATAGACAAGTAGATACAGTGTGTAGTGAGACGGTGAGGAAGGACGGACAAGTAGATACCGTGTGTAGTGAGACGGTGAGGATGGACGGACAAGTAGATACGGTGTGTAGTGAGATGGTGAGGAAGGACAGACAAGTAGATACGGTGTGTAGTGAGACGGTGAGGAAGGACAGACAAGTAGATACGGTGTGTAGTGAGACGGTGAGGAAGGACGGACAAGTAGATACGGTGTGTAGTGAGACGGTGAGGAAGGACGGACAAGTAGATACGGTGTGTAGTGAGATGGTGAGGAAGGACAGACAAGTAGATGCGGTGTGTAGTGAGACGGTGAGGAAGGACAGACAAGTAGATACGGTGTGTAGTGAGACGGTGAGGAAGGACGGACAAGTAGATACGGTGTGTAGTGAGACGGTGAGGAAGGACGGACAAGTAGATACGGTGTGTAGTGAGACGGTGAGGAAGGACGGACAAGTAGATACCGTGTGTAGTGAGACGGTGAGGATGGACGGACAAGTAGATACGGTGTGTAGTGAGATGGTGAGGAAGGACAGACAAGTAGATACGGTGTGTAGTGAGACGGTGAGGATGGACGGACAAGTAGATACGGTGTGTAGTGAGACGGTGAGGAAGGATAGACAAGTAGATACGGTGTGTAGTGAGACGGTGAGGAAGGACGGACAAGTAGATACCGTGTGTAGTGAGACGGTGAGGATGGACGGACAAGTAGATACGGTGTGTAGTGAGATGGTGAGGAAGGACAGACAAGTAGATACGGTGTGTAGTGAGACGGTGAGGAAGGACAGACAAGTAGATACGGTGTGTAGTGAGACGGTGAGGAAGGACGGGCAAGTAGATACGGTGTGTAGTGAGACGGTGAGGAAGGACGGACAAGTAGATACGGTGTGTAGTGAGATGGTGAGGAAGGACAGACAAGTAGATACGGTGTGTAGTGAGACGGTGAGGAAGGATAGACAAGTAGATACAGTGTGTAGTGAGACGGTGAGGAAGGACAGACAAGTAGATACGGTGTGTAGTGAGACGGTGTGGAAGGACAGACAAGTAGATACAGTGTGTAGTGAGACGGTGAGGAAGGACGGACAAGTAGGTACGGTGTGTAGTGAGACCGTGAGGAAGAAGAGACAAGTAGATACGGTGTGTAGTGAGACGGTGAGGAAGGACAGACAAGTAGATACAGTGTGTAGTGAGACGGTGAGGAAGGACGGACAAGTAGGTACGGTGTGTAGTGAGACCGTGAGGAAGAAGAGACAAGTAGATACGGTGTGTAGTGAGACGGTGAGGAAGGACAGACAAGTAGATACGGTGTGTAGTGAGATGGTGAGGAAGGACAGACAAGTAGATACGGTGTGTAGTGAGACGGTGAGGAAGGACAGACAAGTAGATACGGTGTGTAGTGAGACGGTGAGGAAGGACGGACAAGTAGATACGGTGTGTAGTGAGACGGTGAGGAAGGACGGACAAGTAGATTCGGTGTGTAGTGAGACGGTGAGGAAGGACAGACAAGTAGATACGGTGTGTAGTGAGACGGTGAGGAAGGACAGACAAGTAGATACGGTGTGTAGTGAGACGGTGAGGAAGGACAGACAAGTAGATACGGTGTGTAGTGAGATGGTGAGGAAGGACAGACAAGTAGATACGGTGTGTAGTGAGACGGTGAGGAAGGACAGACAAGTAGATACGGTGTGTAGTCAGACGGTGAGGAAGGACAGACAAGTAGATACGGTGTGTAGTGAGATGGTGAGTAAGCAGAGACAAGTAGTAATGGTGTGTAGTGAGACGGTGAGGAAGGACAGACAAGTAGATACAGTGTGTAGTGAGACGGTGAGGAAGGACGGACAAGTAGATACGGTGTGTAGTGAGACGGTGAGGAAGGACATACAAGTAGATACGGTGTGTAGTGAGACGGTGAGGAAGGACAGACAAGTAGATACGGTGTGTAGTGAGATGGTGAGGAAGGACGGACAAGTAGATACGGTGTGTAGTGAGACAGTGAGGAAGGATGGACAAGTAGATACGGTGTGTAGTGAGACGGTGAGGAAGGACGGACAATTAGATACGGTGTGTAGTGAGATGGTGAGGAAGGACGGACAAGTAGATACGGTGTGTAGTGGGACGGTGAGGAAGGACAGACAAGTAGATACGCTGTGTAGTGAGACGGTGAGGAAGGACAGACAAGTAGATACGGTGTGTAGTCAGACGGTGAGGAAGGACGGACAAGTAGATACAGTGTGTAGTGAGATGGTGAGGAAGGACAGACAAGTAGATACGGTGTGTAGTGAGACGGTGAGGAAGGACAGACAAGTAGATACAGTGTGTAGTGAGACGGTGAGGAAGGTCAGACAAGTAGATACGGTGTGTAGTGAGACGGTGAGGAAGGACAGACAAGTAGATACAGTGTGTAGTGAGACGGTGAGGAAGGACAGACAAGTAGATACGGTGTGTAGTCAGACGGTGAGGAAGGACAAACAAGTAGATACGGTGTGTTGTCAGACGGTGAGGAAGGACAGACAAGTAGATACGGTGTGTAGTGAGATGGTGAGTAAGGAGAGACAAGTAGATACGGTGTGTAGTGAGACGGTGAGGAAGGACAGACAAGTAGATACGGTGTGTAGTGAGACGGTGAGGAAGGACAGACAAGTAGATACGGTGTGTAGTGAGACGGTGAGGAAGGATAGACAAGTAGATACAGTGTGTAGTGAGATGGTGAGGAAGGACAGACAAGTAGATACGGTGTGTAGTGAGACGGTGAGGAAGGATAGACAAGTAGATACAGTGTGTAGTGAGACGGTGAGGAAGGACGGACAAGTAGGTACGGTGTGTAGTGAGACCGTGAGGAAGAAGAGACAAGTAGATACGGTGTGTAGTGAGACGGTGAGGAAGGACAGACAAGTAGATACAGTGTGTAGTGAGACGGTGAGGAAGGACGGACAAGTAGATACGGTGTGTAGTGAGATGGTGAGGAAGGACAGACAAGTAGATACGGTGTGTAGTGAGACAGTGAGGAAGGACAGACAAGTAGATACGGTGTGTAGTGAGACGGTGAGGAAGGACGGACAAGTAGATACGGTGTGTAGTGAGATGGTGAGGAAGGACAGACAAGTAGATACGGTGTGTAGTGAGACGGTGAGGAAGGACGGACAATTAGATACGGTGTGTAGTGAGATGGTGAGGAAGGACGGACAAGT
Source organism: Hypanus sabinus (assembly GCF_030144855.1). NCBI lineage: Eukaryota > Metazoa > Chordata > Chondrichthyes > Myliobatiformes > Dasyatidae > Hypanus > Hypanus sabinus. The sequence goes on from NW_026781804.1 coordinate 558,128, forward strand.
AGATACGGTGTGTAGTGGGACGGTGAGGAAGGACAGACAAGTAGATACGGTGAGTAGTCAGACGGTGAGGAAGGACGGACAAGTAGATACGGTGTGTAGTGAGATGGTGAGGAAGGACAGACAAGTAGATACGGTGTGTAGTGAGACGGTGAGGAAGGACAGACAAGTAGATACAGTGTGTAGTGAGACGGTGAGGAAGGTCAGACAAGTAGATACGGTGTGTAGTGAGACGGTGAGGAAGGACAGACAAGTAGATACAGTGTGTAGTGAGACGGTGAGGAAGGTCAGACAAGTAGATACGGTGTGTAGTGAGACGGTGAGGAAGGACAGACAAGTAGATACGGTGTGTAGTGAGACGGTGAGGAAGGACAGACAAGTAGATACGGTGTGTAGTGAGACGGTGAGGAAGGACAGACAAGTAGATACAGTGTGTAGTGAGACGGTGAGGAAGGTCAGACAAGTAGATACGGTGTGTAGTGAGACGGTGAGGAAGGACAGACAAGTAGATACGGTGTGTAGTGAGACGGTGAGGAAGGACAGACAAGTAGATACGGTGTGTAGTCAGACGGTGAGGAAGGACAAACAAGTAGATACGGTGTGTTGTCAGACGGTGAGGAAGGACAGACAAGTAGATACGGTGTGTAGTGAGATGGTGAGTAAGGAGAGACAAGTAGATACGGTGTGTAGTGAGACGGTGAGGAAGGACAGACAAGTAGATACGGTGTGCAGTGAGACGGTGAGGAAGGACAGACAAGTAGATACGGTGTGTAGTGAGACGGTGAGGAAGGACAGACAAGTAGATACGGTGTGTAGTGAGACGGTGAGGAAGGACAGACAAGTAGATACGGTGTGTAGTGAGACGGTGAGGAAGGATAGACAAGTAGATACAGTGTGTAGTGAGATGGTGAGGAAGGACAGACAAGTAGATACGGTGTGTAGTGAGACGGTGAGGAAGGATAGACAAGTAGATACAGTGTGTAGTGAGACGGTGAGGAAGGACGGACAAGTAGGTACGGTGTGTAGTGAGACCGTGAGGAAGAAGAGACAAGTAGATACGGTGTGTAGTGAGACGGTGAGGAAGGACAGACAAGTAGATACGGTGTGTAGTGAGATGGTGAGGAAGGACAGACAAGTAGATACGGTGTGTAGTGAGACGGTGAGGAAGGACAGACAAGTAGATACGGTGTGTAGTGAGACGGTGAGGAAGGACGGACAAGTAGATACGGTGTGTAGTGAGACGGTGAGGAAGGACGGACAAGTAGATTCGGTGTGTAGTGAGACGGTGAGGAAGGACAGACAAGTAGATACGGTGTGTAGTCAGACGGTGAGGAAGGACAGACAAGTAGATACGGTGTGTAGTGTGATGGTGAGTAAGGAGAGACAAGTAGATACGGTGTGTAGTGAGACGGTGAGGAAGGACAGACAAGTAGATACAGTGTGTAGTGAGACGGTGAGGAAGGACGGACAAGTAGATACGGTGTGTAGTGAGATGGTGAGGAAGGACAGACAAGTAGATACGGTGTGTAGTGAGACAGTGAGGAAGGACAGACAAGTAGATACGGTGTGTAGTGAGACGGTGAGGAAGGACGGACAAGTAGATACGGTGTGTAGTGAGACGGTGAGGAAGGACAGACAAGTAGATACGGTGTGTAGTGAGACGGTGAGGAAGGACGGACAATTAGATACGGTGTGTAGTGAGATGGTGAGGAAGGACGGACAAGTAGATACGGTGTGTAGTGGGACGGTGAGGAAGGACAGACAAGTAGATACGGTGTGTAGTCAGACGGTGAGGAAGGACGGACAAGTAGATACGGTGTGTAGTGAGATGGTGAGGAAGGACAGACAAGTAGATACGGTGTGTAGTGAGACGGTGAGGAAGGACAGACAAGTAGATACAGTGTGTAGTGAGACGGTGAGGAAGGTCAGACAAGTAGATACGGTGTGTAGTGAGACGGTGAGGAAGGACAGACAAGTAGATACAGTGTGTAGTGAGACGGTGAGGAAGGTCAGACAAGTAGATACGGTGTGTAGTGAGACGGTGAGGAAGGACAGACAAGTAGATACGGTGTGTAGTGAGACGGTGAGGAAGGACAGACAAGTAGATACGGTGTGTAGTGAGACGGTGAGGAAGGACAGACAAGTAGATACAGTGTGTAGTGAGACGGTGAGGAAGGTCAGACAAGTAGATACGGTGTGTAGTGAGACGGTGAGGAAGGACAGACAAGTAGATACGGTGTGTAGTGAGACGGTGAGGAAGGACAGACAAGTAGATACGGTGTGTAGTCAGACGGTGAGGAAGGACAGACAAGTAGATACGGTGTGTTGTCAGACGGTGAGGAAGGACAGACAAGTAGATACGGTGTGTAGTGAGATGGTGAGTAAGGAGAGACAAGTAGATACGGTGTGTAGTGAGACGGTGAGGAAGGACAGACAAGTAGATACGGTGTGTAGTGAGACGGTGAGGAAGAACGGACAAGTAGATACTTTGTGTAGTGAGATGGTGAGGAAGGACGGACAAGTAGATACGGTGAGGAAGGATAGACAAGTAGATACAGTGTGTAGTGAGACGGTGAGGAAGGACGGACAAGTAGGTACGGTGTGTAGTGAGACCGTGAGGAAGAAGAGACAAGTAGATACGGTGTGTAGTGAGACGGTGAGGAAGGACAGACAAGTAGATACGGTGTGTAGTGAGATGGTGAGGAAGGACAGACAAGTAGATACGGTGTGTAGTGAGACGGTGAGGAAGGACAGACAAGTAGATACGGTGTGTAGTGAGACGGTGAGGAAGGACGGACAAGTAGATACGGTGTGTAGTGAGACGGTGAGGAAGGACGGACAAGTAGATTCGGTGTGTAGTGAGACGGTGAGGAAGGACAGACAAGTAGATACGGTGTGTAGTCAGACGGTGAGGAAGGACAGACAAGTAGATACGGTGTGTAGTGTGATGGTGAGTAAGGAGAGACAAGTAGATACGGTGTGTAGTGAGACGGTGAGGAAGGACAGACAAGTAGATACAGTGTGTAGTGAGACGGTGAGGAAGGACGGACAAGTAGATACGGTGTGTAGTGAGATGGTGAGGAAGGACAGACAAGTAGATACGGTGTGTAGTGAGACAGTGAGGAAGGACAGACAAGTAGATACGGTGTGTAGTGAGACGGTGAGGAAGGACGGACAAGTAGATACGGTGTGTAGTGAGACGGTGAGGAAGGACAGACAAGTAGATACGGTGTGTAGTGAGACGGTGAGGAAGGACGGACAATTAGATACGGTGTGTAGTGAGATGGTGAGGAAGGACGGACAAGTAGATACGGTGTGTAGTGGGACGGTGAGGAAGGACAGACAAGTAGATACGGTGTGTAGTCAGACGGTGAGGAAGGACGGACAAGTAGATACGGTGTGTAGTGAGATGGTGAGGAAGGACAGACAAGTAGATACGGTGTGTAGTGAGACGGTGAGGAAGGACAGACAAGTAGATACAGTGTGTAGTGAGACGGTGAGGAAGGTCAGACAAGTAGATACGGTGTGTAGTGAGACGGTGAGGAAGGACAGACAAGTAGATACAGTGTGTAGTGAGACGGTGAGGAAGGTCAGACAAGTAGATACGGTGTGTAGTGAGACGGTGAGGAAGGACAGACAAGTAGATACGGTGTGTAGTGAGACGGTGAGGAAGGACAGACAAGTAGATACGGTGTGTAGTGAGACGGTGAGGAAGGACAGACAAGTAGATACAGTGTGTAGTGAGACGGTGAGGAAGGTCAGACAAGTAGATACGGTGTGTAGTGAGACGGTGAGGAAGGACAGACAAGTAGATACGGTGTGTAGTGAGACGGTGAGGAAGGACAGACAAGTAGATACGGTGTGTAGTCAGACGGTGAGGAAGGACAGACAACTAGATACGGTGTGTTGTCAGACGGTGAGGAAGGACAGACAAGTAGATACGGTGTGTAGTGAGATGGTGAGTAAGGAGAGACAAGTAGATACGGTGTGTAGTGAGACGGTGAGGAAGGACAGACAAGTAGATACGGTGTGTAGTGAGACGGTGAGGAAGAACGGACAAGTAGATACTTTGTGTAGTGAGATGGTGAGGAAGGACGGACAAGTAGATACGGTGAGGAAGGACAGACAAGTAGTTACGGTGTGTAGTGAGATGGTGAGGAAGGACAGACAAGTAGATACTGTGTGTAGTGGGACAGTGAGGAAGGACGGACAAGTAGATACGGTGTGTAGTGAGATGGTGAGGAAGGACGGACAAGTAGATACGGTGAGGAAGGACAGACAAGTAGTTACGGTGTGTAGTGAGATGGTGAGGAAGGACAGACAAGTAGTTACGGTGTGTAGTGAGATGGTGAGGAAGGAGAGACAAGTAGATACAGTGTGTAGTGAGACGGTGAGGAAGGACAGACAAGTAGATACGGTGTGTAGTGGGACAGTGAGGAAGGACGGACAAGTAGATACGGTGTGTAGTGAGAAGGTGAGGAATGTCAGACAAGTAGATACGGTGTGTAGTGAGACTGTGAGGAAGGACAGACAAGTAGATACCGTGTGTAGTGAGACGGTGAGGAGTGACAGACAAGTAGATACGGTGTGTAGTGAGACGGTGAGGAAGGACAGACAAGTAGATACGGTGTGTAGTGAGATGGTGAGGAAGGACAGACAAGTAGATACAGTGTGTAGTGAGACGGTGAGGAAGGACAGACAAGTAGATACCGTGTGTAGTGAGACGGTGAGGAAGGACGGACAAGTAGATACGGTGTGTAGTGAGACGGTGAGGAAGGACAGACAAGTAGATACGGTGTGTAGTGAGACGGTGAGGAAGGACAGACAAGTAGATACGGTGTGTAGTGAGATGGTGAGGAAGGACAGACAAGTAGATACGGTGTGTAGTGAGACGGTGAGGAAGGACAGACAAGTAGATACGGTGTGTAGTGAGACGGTGAGGAAGGACAGACAAGTAGATACGGTGTGTAGTGAGATGGTGAGGAGTGACAGACAAGTAGATACGGTGTGTAGTGAGACGGTGAGGAAGGACGGACAAGTAGATACGGTGTGTAGTGAGACGGTGAGGAAGGACGGACAAGTAGATACCGTGTGTAGTGAGACAGTGAGGAAGGACGGACAAGTAGATACGGTGTGTAGTGAGACGGTGAGGAAGGACGGACAAGTAGATTCGGTGTGTAGTGAGACGGTGAGGAAGGACAGACAAGTAGATACGGTGTGTAGTGAGACGGTGAGGAAGGACAGACAAGTAGATACGGTGTGTAGTGAGACGGTGAGGAAGGACGGACAAGTAGATACGGTGTGTAGTGAGACGGTGAGGAAGGACAGACAAGTAGATACGGTGTAGTGAGACGGTGAGGAAGGACAGACAAGTAGATACGGTGTGTAGTGAGACGGTGAGGAAGGATAGACAAGTAGATACGGTGTGTAGTGAGACTGTGAGGAAGGACAGACAAGCAGATACGGTGTGTAGTGAGACGGTGAGAAAGGACAGACAAGTAGATACGGTGTGTAGTGAGACGGTGAGGAAGGACGGACAAGTAGATACGGTGTGTAATGAGACGGTGAGGAAGGACGGACAAGTAGATACAGTGAGTAGTGAGACGGTGAGGAAGGACTGACAAGTAGATACGGTGTGTAGTGAGACGGTGAGGAAGGACAGACAAGTAGATACGGTGTGTAGTGAGACGGTGAGGAAGGATGGTCCAGTAGATACGGTGTGTAGTGAGACGGTGAGGAAGGACGGACAAGTAGATACGGTGTGTAGTGAGACGGTGAGGAAGGACAGACAAGTAGATACGGTGTGTAGTGAGACGGTGAGGAAGGATGGTCCAGTAGATACGGTGTGTAGTGAGACGGTGAGGAAGGACGGACAAGTAGATACGGTGTGTAGTGAGACGGTGAGGAAGGACAGACAAGTAGATACGGTGTAGTGAGAGGGTGAGGAAGGACAGACAAGTAGATACGGTGTGTAGTGAGACGGTGAGGAAGGATAGACAAGCAGATACGGTGTGTAGTGAGACGGTGAGGAAGGACAGACAAGTAGATACGGTGTGTAGTGAGACGGTGAGGAAGGACGGACAAGTAGATACAGTGTGTAGTGAGACGGTGAGGAAGGACGGACAAGTAGATACGGTGTGTAGTGAGACGGTGAGGAAGGACGGACAAGTAGATACGGTGTGTAGTGAGACGGTGAGGAAGGACGGACAAGTAGATACGGTGTGTAGTGAGACGGTGAGGAAGGACAGACGAGTAGATACAGTGTGTAGTGAGACGGTGAGGAAGGACAAACAAGTAGATCCCGTGTGTAGTGAGACAGTGAGGAAGGACGGACAAGTAGATACGGTGTGTAGTGAGACGGTGAGGAAGGACGGACAAGTAGATTCGGTGTGTAGTGAGACGGTGAGGAAGGACGGACAAGTAGATACGGTGTGTAGTGAGACGGTGAGGAAGGATAGACAAGTAGATACGGTGTGTAGTGAGACGGTGAGGAAGGACGGACAAGTAGATACGGTGTGTAGTGAGACGGTCAGGAAGGACAGACAAGTAGATTCGGTGTGTAGTGAGACGGTGAGGAAGGACGGACAAGTAGATACGGTGTGTAGTGAGACGGTGAGGAAGGATAGACAAGTAGATACGGTGTGTAGTGAGACGGTGAGGAAGGACAGACAAGTAGATACGGTGTGTAGTGAGACGGTGAGGAAGGATAGACAAGTAGATACGGTGTGTAGTCAGACGGTGAGGAAGGACGGACAAGTAGATACGGTGTGTAGTGAGACGGTGAGGAAGGATAGACAAGTAGATACGGTGTGTCGTGAGACGGTGAGTAAGGAGAGACAAGTAGATACGGTGTGTAGTGAGACGGTGAGGAAGGACGGACAAGTAGATACGGTGTGTAGTAAGACGGTGAGGAAGGACAGACAAGTCGATACGGTGTGTAGTGAGACGGTGAGGAAGGATAGACAAGTAGATACGGTGTGTAGTGAGACGGTGAGGAAGGACGGACAAGTAGATACGGTGTGTAGTGAGACGGTGAGGAAGGACGGACAAGTAGATACGGTGTGTAGTGAGACGGTGAGGAAGGACGGACAAGTAGATACGGTGTGTAGTGAGACGGTGACGAAGGACGGACAAGTACATACGGTGTGTAGTGAGACGGTGAGGAAGGACGGACAAGTAGATACGGTGTGTAGTGAGACGGTGAGGAAGGACGGACAAGTAGATACGGTGTGTAGTGAGACGGTGAGGAAGGACGGACAAGTAGATACGGTGTGTAGTGAGACGGTGAGGATGGACGGACAAGTAGATACGGTGTGTAGTGAGACGGTGAGGAAGGACAGACAAGTAGATACGGTGTGTAGTGAGACTGTGAGGAAGGACAGACAAGCAGATACGGTGTGTAGTGAGACGGTGAGAAAGGACAGACAAGTAGATACGGTGTGTAGTGAGACGGTGAGGAAGGACGGACAAGTAGATACGGTGTGTAATGAGACGGTGAGGAAGGATGGACAAGTAGATACAGTGAGTAGTGAGACGGTGAGGAAGGACTGACAAGTAGATACGGTGTGTAGTGAGACGGTGAGTAAGGACAGACAAGTAGATACGGTGTGTAGTGAGACGGTGAGGAAGGATGGTCCAGTAGATACGGTGTGTAGTGAGACGGTGAGGAAGGACAGACAAGTAGATACGGTGTGTAGTGAGACGGTGAGGAATGACAGACAAGTAGATACGGTGTGTAGTGAGACGGTGAGGAAGGACAGACAAGTAGATACGGTGTGTAGTGAGACGGTGAGGAAGGACAGACAAGTAGATACGGTGTGTAGTGAGACGGTGAGGAGTGACAGAAAAGTAGATACGGTGTGTAGTGAGACGGTCAGGAAGGACAGACAAGTAGATACGGTGTGTAGTGAGACGGTGAGGAAGGACAGACAAGTAGCTACGGTGTGTAGTGAGACGGTGAGGAAGGACAGACAAGTAGATACGGTGTGTAATGAGACGGTGAGGAAGGACAGACAAGTAGATACGGTGTGTAGTGAGACGGTGAGGAAGGACAGAAAAGTAGATACGGTGTGTAGTGAGACGGTGAGGAAGGACAGACAAGTAGATACGGTGTGTAGTGAGACGGTGAGGAAGGACAGACAAGTAGATACGGTGTGTAGTGAGACGGTGAGGAAGGACGGACAAGTAGATACGGTGTGTAATGAGACGGTGAGGAAGGACGGACAAGTAGATACAGTGAGTAGTGAGACGGTGAGGAAGGACTGACAAGTAGATACGGTGTGTAGTGAGACGGTGAGTAAGGACAGACAAGTAGATACGGTGTGTAGTGAGACGGTGAGGAAGGACAGACAAGTAGATACGGTGTGTAATGAGACGGTGAGGAAGGACAGACAAGTAGATACGGTGTGTAGTGAGACGGTGAGGAAGGACAGAAAAGTAGATACGGTGTGTAGTGAGACGGTGAGGAAGGACAGACAAGTAGATACGGTGTGTAGTGAGACGGTGAGGAAGGACAGACAAGTAGATACGGTGTGTAGTGAGACGGTGAGGAAGGACGGACAAGTAGATACGGTGTGTAATGAGACGGTGAGGAAGGACGGACAAGTAGATACAGTGAGTAGTGAGACGGTGAGGAAGGACTGACAAGTAGATACGGTGTGTAGTGAGACGGTGAGTAAGGACAGACAAGTAGATACGGTGTGTAGTGAGACGGTGAGGAAGGATGGTCCAGTAGATACGGTGTGTAGTGAGACGGTGAGGAAGGACAGACAAGTAGATACGGTGTGTAGTGAGACGGTGAGGAAGGACAGACAAGTAGATACGGTGTGTAGTGAGACGGTGAGGAAGGACAGACAAGTAGATACGGTGTGTAGTGAGACGGTGAGGAAGGACAGACAAGTAGATACGGTGTGTAGTGAGACGGTGAGGAGTGACAGAAAAGTAGATACGGTGTGTAGTGAGACGGTCAGGAAGGACAGACAAGTAGATACGGTGTGTAGTGAGACGGTGAGGAAGGACAGACAAGTAGATACGGTGTGTAGTGAGACGGTGAGGAAGGACAGACAAGTAGATACGGTGTGTAGTGAGACGGTGAGGAGTGACAGAAAAGTAGATACGGTGTGTAGTGAGACGGTCAGGAAGGACAGACAAGTAGATACGGTGTGTAGTGAGACGGTGAGGAAGGACAGACAAGTAGATACGGTGTGTAGTGAGACGGTGAGGAAGGACAGACAAGTAGATACGGTGTGTAGTGAGACGGTGAGGAAGGACAGACAAGTAGATACGGTGTGTAATGAGACGGTGAGGAAGGACAGAAAAGTAGATACGGTGTGTAGTGAGACGGTGAGGAAGGACAGACAAGTAGATACGGTGTGTAGTGAGACGGTGAGGAAGGACGGACAAGTAGATACGGTGTGTAGTGAGACGGTGAGGATGGACGGACAAGTAGATACGGTGTGTAGTGAGACAGTGAGGAAGGACAGACAAGTAGATACGGTGTGTAGTGAGACGGTGAGGAAGGACAGACAAGTAGATACGGTGTGTAGAGAGACGGTGAGGAAGGACAGACAAGTAGATACGGTGTGTAGTGAGACGGTGAGGAGTGACAGAAAAGTAGATACGGTGTGTAGTGAGACGGTCAGGAAGGACAGACAAGTAGATACGGTGTGTAGTGAGACGGTGAGGAAGGACAGACAAGTAGATATGGTGTGTAGTGAGACGGTGAGGCAGGACAGACAAGTAGATACGGTGTGTAGTGAGACGGTGAGGAAGGACAGACAAGTAGATACGGTGTGTAGTGAGACGGTGAGGAGTGACAGAAAAGTAGATACGGTGTGTAGTGAGACGGTGAGGAAGGACAGACAAGTAGATACGGTGTGTAGTGAGACGGTCAGGAAGGACAGACAAGTAGATACGGTGTGTAGTGAGACGGTGAGGAAGGACAGACAAGTAGATACGGTGTGTAGTGAGACGGTGAGGAAGGACAGACAAGTAGATACGGTGTGTAATGAGACGGTGAGGAAGGACAGACAAGTAGATACGGTGTGTAGTGAGACGGTGAGGAAGGACAGACAAGTAGATACGGTGTGTAGTGAGACGGTGAGGAAGGACAGACAAGTAGATACGGTGTGTAGTGAGACGGTGAGGAAGGACAGACAAGCAGATACGGTGTGTAGTGAGACGGTGAGGAAGGACAGACAAGTAGATACGGTGTGTAATGAGACGGTGAGGAAGGACAGACAAGTAGATACTTGGTGTAGTGAGACGGTGAGGAAGGACAGACTTGTAGGTACGGTGTGTAGTGAGACGGGGAGGAAGGACAGACAAGTAGATACGGTGTGTAGTGAGACGGTGAGGAAGGACAGACAAGTAGATACGGTGTGTAGTGAGACGGTGAGGAAGGACAGACAAGTAGATACGGTGTGTAGTGAGATGGTGAGGAAGGACAGACAAGTAGATACGGTGTGTAGTGAGACGGTGAGGAAGGACGGACCAGTAGATACGGTGTGTAGTGAGACGGTGAGGAAGGACAGACAAGTAGATACGGTGTGTAGTGAGACGGTGAGGAAGGACAGACAAGTAGATACGGTGTGTAGTGAGACGGTGAGGAAGGACAGACAAGTAGATACGGTGTGTAGTGAGATGGTGAGGAAGGACAGACAAGTAGATACGGTGTGTAGTGAGACGGTGAGGAAGGACGGACAAGTAGATACGGTGTGTAGTGAGACGGTGAGGAAGGACGGACAAGTAGATACGGTGTGTAATGAGACGGTTAGGAAGGACGGACAAGTAGATACAGTGAGTAGTGAGACGGTGAGGAAGGACTGACAAGTAGATACGGTGTGTAGTGAGACGGTGAGGAAGGACAGACAAGTAGATACGGTGTGTAGTGAGACGGTGAGGAAGGACGGACCAGTAGATACGGTGTATAGTGAGACGGTGAGGAAGGACAGACAAGTAGATACGGTGTGTAGTGAGACGGTGAGGAAGGACAGACAAGTAGATACGGTGTGTAGTGAGACGGTGAGGAAGGACAGACAAGTAGATACGGTGTGTAGTGAGACGGTGAGGAAGGACAGACAAGTAGATACGGTGTGTAGTGAGACGGTGAGGAGTGACAGAAAAGTAGATACGGTGTGTAGTGAGACGGTGAGGAAGGACAGACAAGTAGATACGGTGTGTAGTGAGACGGTCAGGAAGGACAGACAAGTAGATACGGTGTGTAGTGAGACGGTGAGGAAGGACGGACAAGTAGATACGGTGTGTAGTGAGACGGTGAGGAATGATAGACAAGTAGATACGGTGTGTAGTGTGACTGTGAGGAAGGACGGACAAGTAGATACGGTGTGTAGTGAGACGGTGAGGAAGGACAGACAAGTAGATACGGTGTGTAGTGAGACGGTGAGGATGGATAGACAAGTAGATACGGTGTGTAGTGAGACGGTGAGGAAGGACGGACAAGTAGATACGGTGTGTAGTGAGACGGTGAGGAAGGACAGACAAGTAGATACGGTGTGTAGTGAGACGGTGAGGAAGGACAGACAAGTAGATATGGTGTGTAGTGAGACGGTGAGGAAGGACAGACAAGTAGATACCGTGTGTAGTGAGATGGTGAGGAAGGACAGACAAGTAGATACGGTGTGTAGTGAGACGGTGAGGAAGGACGGACAAGTAGATACGGTGTGTAGTGAGACGGTGAGGAAGGACAGACAAGTAGATACGGTGTGTAGTGAGACGGTGGGGAAGGACGGACAAGTAGATACGGTGTGTAATGAGACGGTGAGGAAGGACAGACAAGTAGATACGGTGTGTAGTGAGACGGTGAGGAAGGATAGACAAGTAGATACGGTGTGTAGTGAGACGGTGAGGAAGGACGGACTAGTAGATACGGTGTGTAGTGAGACGGTGAGGAAGGACGGACAAGTAGATACGGTGTGTAGTCAGAAGGTGAGGAAGGACAGACAAGTAGATACGGTGTTTAGTGAGACGGTGAGGAAGGACAGACAAGTAGATACGGTGTGTAGTGAGACGGTGAGGAAGGACGGACAAGTAGATACGGTGTGTAGTGAGACGGTGTGGGAGGACGGACAAGTAGATACAGTGTGTAGTGAGACGGTGTGGAAGGACAGACAAGTAGATACGGTGTGTAGTGAGACGGTGAGGAAGGACAGACAAGTAGATACGGTGTGTAGTGAGACGGTGAGGAAGGACAGACAAGTAGATACAGTGTGTAGTGAGACGGTGAGGAAGGACGGACAAGTAGATACGGTGTGTAGTGAGACCATGAGGAAGGACGGACAAGTAGATACGGTGTGTAGTGAGACGGTGAGGAAGGACAGACAAGTAGATACGGTGTGTAGTGAGACGGTGAGGAAGGATAGACAAGTAGATACGGTGTGTAGTGAGACGGTGAGGAAGGATAGACAAGTAGATACGGTGTGTAGTGAGACGGTGAGGAAGGACAGAGAAGTAGATACGGTGTGTAGTGAGACAGTGAGGAAGGACAGACAAGTAGATACGGTGTGTAGTGAGACGGTGAGGAAGGACAGACAAGTAGATACAGTGTGTAGTGAGACGGTGAGGAAGGACAGAGAAGTAGATACGGTGTGTAGTGGGACAGTGAGGAAGGACGGACAAGTAGATACGGTGTGTAGTGAGAAGGTGAGGAAGGTCAGACAAGTAGATACGGTGTGTAGTGAGACGGTGAGGAAGGACAGACAAGTAGATACCGTGTGTAGTGAGACGGTGAGGAGTGACAGACAAGTAGATACGGTGTGTAGTGAGACGGTGAGGAAGGACAGACAAGTAGATACGGTGTGTAGTGAGACGGTGAGGAAGGACAGACAAGTAGATACAGTGTGTAGTGAGACGGTGAGGAAGGACAGACAAGTAGATACCGTGTGTAGTGAGACGGTGAGGAAGGACGGACAAGTAGATACGGTGTGTAGTGAGATGGTGAGGAAGGACAGACAAGTAGATACGGTGTGTAGTGAGACGGTGAGGAAGGACAGACAAGTAGATACGGTGTGTAGTGAGACGGTGAGGAAGGACAGACAAGTAGATACGGTGTGTAGTGAGATGGTGAGGAGTGACAGACAAGTAGATACGGTGTGTAGTGAGACGGTGAGGAAGGACGGACAAGTAGATACGGTGTGTAGTGAGACGGTGAGGAAGGACGGACAAGTAGATACCGTGTGTAGTGAGACAGTGAGGAAGGACGGACAAGTAGATACGGTGTGTAGTGAGACGGTGAGGAAGGACGGACAAGTAGATACGGGGTGTAGTGAGACGGTGAGGAAGGACGGACAAGTAGATTCGGTGTGTAGTGAGACGGTGAGGAAGGACAGACAAGTAGATACGGTGTGTAGTGAGACGGTGAGGAAGGACAGACAAGTAGATACGGTGTAGTGAGACGGTGAGGAAGGACAGACAAGTAGATATGGTGTGTAGTGAGACGGTGAGGAAGGATAGACAAGTAGATACGGTGTGTAGTGAGACGGTGAGGAAGGACAGACAAGTAGATACGGTGTGTAGTGAGACGGTGAGGAAGGACGGACAAGTAGATACAGTGTGTAGTGAGACGGTGAGGAAGGACAGACAAGTAGATACGGTGTGTAGTGAGACGGTGAGGAAGGACGGACAAGTAGATACGGTGTGTAGTGAGACGGTGAGGATGGACGGACAAGTAGATACGGTGTGTAGTGAGACAGTGAGGAAGGACAGACAAGTAGATACGGTGTGTAGTGAGACTGTGAGGAAGGACAGACAAGCAGATACGGTGTGTAGTGAGACGGTGAGGAAGGACAGACAAGTAGATACGGTGTGTAGTGAGACGGTGAGGATGGACGGACAAGTAGATACGGTGTGTAATGAGACGGTGAGGAAGGACGGACGAGTAGATACAGTGAGTAGTGAGACGGTGAGGAAGGACTGACAAGTAGATACGGTGTGTAGTGAGACGGTGAGGAAGGACAGACAAGTAGATACGGTGTGTAGTGAGACGGTGAGGAAGGATGGACCAGTAGATACGGTGTGTAGTGAGACGGTGAGGAAGGACGGACAAGTAGATACGGTGTGTAGTGAGACGGTGAGGAAGGACAGACAAGTAGATACGGTGTGTAGTGAGACGGTGAGGCAGGACAGACAAGTAGATACGGTGTGTAGTGAGACGGTGAGGAAGGACAGACAAGTAGATACGGTGTGAAGAGAGACGGTGAGGAGTGACAGAAAAGTAGATACGGTGTGTAGTGAGACGGTGAGGAAGGACAGACAAGTAGATACGGTGTGTAGTGAGACGGTCAGGAAGGACAGACAAGTAGATACGGTGTGTAGTGAGACGGTGAGGAAGGACAGACAAGTAGATACGGTGTGTAGTGAGACGGTGAGGAAGGACAGACAAGTAGATACGGTGTGTAATGAGACGGTGAGGAAGGACAGACAAGTAGATACGGTGTGTAGTGAGACGGTGAGGAAGGACAGACAAGTAGATACGGTGTGTAGTGAGACGGTCAGGAAGGACAGACAAGTAGATACGGTGTGTAGTGAGACGGTGAGGAAGGACAGACAAGTAGATACGGTGTGTAATGAGACGGTGAGGAAGGACAGACAAGTAGTTACTTGGTGTAGTGAGACGGTGAGGAAGGACAGACTTGTAGGTACGGTGTGTAGTGAGACGGTGAGGAAGGACAGACAAGTAGATACGGTGTGTAGTGAGACGGTGAGGAAGGACAGACAAGTAGATACGGTGTGTAGTGAGACGGTGAGGAAGGACAGACAAGTAGATACGGTGTGTAGTGAGACGGTGAGGAAGGACAGACTAGTAGATACGGTGTGTAGTGAGACGGTGAGGAAGGACAGACAAGTAGATACGGTGTGTAGTGAGACGGTGAGGAAGGATAGACAAGTAGATACGGTGTGTAGTCAGACGGTGAGGAAGGACGGACAAGTAGATACGGTGTGTAGTGAGACGGTGAGGAAGGATAGATAAGTTGATACGGTGTGTCGTGAGACGGTGAGTAAGGAGAGACAAGTAGATACGGTGTGTAGTGAGACGGTGAGGAAGGACGGACAAGTAGATACGGTGTGTAGTAAGACGGTGAGGAAGGACAGACAAGTCGATACGGTGTGTAGTGAGACGGTGAGGAAGGATAGACAAGTAGATACGGTGTGTAGTGAGACGGTGAGGAAGGACGGACAAGTAGATACGGTGTGTAGTGAGACGGTGAGGAAGGACGGACAAGTAGATACGGTGTGTAGTGAGACGGTGAGGAAGGACGGACAAGTAGATACGGTGTGTAGTGAGACGGTGACGAAGGACGGACAAGTACATACGGTGTGTAGTGAGACGGTGAGGAAGGACGGACAAGTAGATACGGTGTGTAGTGAGACGGTGAGGAAGGACGGACAAGTAGATACGGTGTGTAGTGAGACGGTGAGGAAGGACGGAGAAGTAGATACGGTGTGTAGTGAGACGGTGAGGATGGACGGACAAGTAGATACGGTGTGTAGTGAGACGGTGAGGAAGGACAGACAAGTAGATACGGTGTGTAGTGAGACTGTGAGGAAGGACAGACAAGCAGATACGGTGTGTAGTGAGACGGTGAGAAAGGACAGACAAGTAGATACGGTGTGTAGTGAGACGGTGAGGAAGGACGGACAAGTAGATACGGTGTGTAATGAGACGGTGAGGAAGGACGGACAAGTAGATACAGTGAGTAGTGAGACGGTGAGGAAGGACTGACAAGTAGATACGGTGTGTAGTGTGACTGTGAGGAAGGACGGACAAGTAGATACGGTGTGTAGTGAGACGGTGAGGAAGGACAGACAAGTAGATACGGTGTGTAGTGAGACGGTGAGGATGGATAGACAAGTAGATACGGTGTGTAGTGAGACGGTGAGGAAGGACGGACAAGTAGATACGGTGTGTAGTGAGACGGTGAGGAAGGACAGACAAGTAGATACGGTGTGTAGTGAGACGGTGAGGAAGGACAGACAAGTAGATATGGTGTGTAGTGAGACGGTGAGGAAGGACAGACAAGTAGATACCGTGTGTAGTGAGATGGTGAGGAAGGACAGACAAGTAGATATGGTGTGTAGTGAGACGGTGAGGAAGGACGGACAAGTAGATACGGTGTGTAGTGAGACGGTGAGGAAGGACAGACAAGTAGATACGGTGTGTAGTGAGACGGTGGGGAAGGACGGACAAGTAGATACGGTGTGTAATGAGACGGTGAGGAAGGACAGACAAGTAGATACGGTGTGTAGTGAGACGGTGAGGAAGGATAGACAAGTAGATACGGTGTGTAGTGAGACGGTGAGGAAGGACGGACTAGTAGATACGGTGTGTAGTGAGACGGTGAGGAAGGACGGACAAGTAGATACGGTGTGTAGTCAGAAGGTGAGGAAGGACAGACAAGTAGATACGGTGTTTAGTGAGACGGTGAGGAAGGACAGACAAGTAGATACGGTGTGTAGTGAGACGGTGAGGAAGGACGGACAAGTAGATACGGTGTGTAGTGAGACGGTGTGGGAGGACGGACAAGTAGATACAGTGTGTAGTGAGACGGTGTGGAAGGACAGACAAGTAGATACGGTGTGTAGTGAGACCGTGAGGAAGGACAGACAAGTAGATACGGTGTGTAGTGAGACGGTGAGGAAGGACAGACAAGTAGATACAGTGTGTAGTGAGACGGTGAGGAAGGACGGACAAGTAGATACGGTGTGTAGTGAGACCGTGAGGAAGGATGGACAAGTAGATACGGTGTGTAGTGAGACGGTGAGGAAGGACAGACAAGTAGATACGGTGTGTAGTGAGACGGTGAGGAAGGATAGACAAGTAGATACGGTGTGTAGTGAGACGGTGAGGAAGGACGGACAAGTAGATACGGTGTGTAATGAGATGGTGAGGAAGGACGGACAAGTAGATACAGTGAGTAGTGAGACGGTGAGGAAGGACTGACAAGTAGATACGGTGTGTAGTGTGACTGTGAGGAAGGACGGACAAGTAGATACGGTGTGTAGTGAGACGGTGAGGAAGGACAGACAAGTAGATACGGTGTGTAGTGAGACGGTGAGGATGGATAGACAAGTAGATACGGTGTGTAGTGAGACGGTGAGGAAGGACGGACAAGTAGATACGGTGTGTAGTGAGACGGTGAGGAAGGACAGACAAGTAGATACGGTGTGTAGTGAGACGGTGAGGAAGGACAGACAAGTAGATATGGTGTGTAGTGAGACGGTGAGGAAGGACAGACAAGTAGATACCGTGTGTAGTGAGATGGTGAGGAAGGACAGACAAGTAGATATGGTGTGTAGTGAGACGGTGAGGAAGGACGGACAAGTAGATACGGTGTGTAGTGAGACGGTGAGGAAGGACAGACAAGTAGATACGGTGTGTAGTGAGACGGTGGGGAAGGACGGACAAGTAGATACGGTGTGTAATGAGACGGTGAGGAAGGACAGACAAGTAGATACGGTGTGTAGTGAGACGGTGAGGAAGGATAGACAAGTAGATACGGTGTGTAGTGAGACGGTGAGGAAGGACGGACTAGTAGATACGGTGTGTAGTGAGACGGTGAGGAAGGACGGACAAGTAGATACGGTGTGTAGTCAGAAGGTGAGGAAGGACAGACAAGTAGATACGGTGTTTAGTGAGACGGTGAGGAAGGACAGACAAGTAGATACGGTGTGTAGTGAGACGGTGAGGAAGGACGGACAAGTAGATACGGTGTGTAGTGAGACGGTGTGGGAGGACGGACAAGTAGATACAGTGTGTAGTGAGACGGTGTGGAAGGACAGACAAGTAGATACGGTGTGTAGTGAGACCGTGAGGAAGGACAGACAAGTAGATACGGTGTGTAGTGAGACGGTGAGGAAGGACAGACAAGTAGATACAGTGTGTAGTGAGACGGTGAGGAAGGACGGACAAGTAGATACGGTGTGTAGTGAGACCGTGAGGAAGGACGGACAAGTAGATACGGTGTGTAGTGAGACGGTGAGGAAGGACAGACAAGTAGATACGGTGTGTAGTGAGACGGTGAGGAAGGATAGACAAGTAGATACGGTGTGTAGTGAGACGGTGAGGAAGGATAGACAAGTAGATACGGTGTGTAGTGAGACGGTGAGGAAGGACAGAGAAGTAGATACGGTGTGTAGTGAGACAGTGAGGAAGGACAGACAAGTAGATACGGTGTGTAGTGAGACGGTGAGGAAGGACAGACAAGTAGATACAGTGTGTAGTGAGACGGTGAGGAAGGACAGAGAAGTAGATACGGTGTGTAGTGGGACAGTGAGGAAGGACGGACAAGTAGATACGGTGTGTAGTGAGAAGGTGAGGAAGGTCAGACAAGTAGATACGGTGTGTAGTGAGACGGTGAGGAAGGACAGACAAGTAGATACCGTGTGTAGTGAGACGGTGAGGAGTGACAGACAAGTAGATACGGTGTGTAGTGAGACGGTGAGGAAGGACAGACAAGTAGATACCGTGTGTAGTGAGACGGTGAGGAAGGACAGACAAGTAGATACAGTGTGTAGTGAGACGGTGAGGAAGGACAGACAAGTAGATACCGTGTGTAGTGAGACGGTGAGGAAGGACGGACAAGTAGATACGGTGTGTAGTGAGATGGTGAGGAAGGACAGACAAGTAGATACGGTGTGTAGTGAGACGGTGAGGAAGGACAGACAAGTAGATACGGTGTGTAGTGAGACGGTGAGGAAGGACAGACAAGTAGATACGGTGTGTAGTGAGATGGTGAGGAGTGACAGACAAGTAGATACGGTGTGTAGTGAGACGGTGAGGAAGGACGGACAAGTAGATACGGTGTGTAGTGAGACGGTGAGGAAGGACGGACAAGTAGATACCGTGTGTAGTGAGACAGTGAGGAAGGACGGACAAGTAGATACGGTGTGTAGTGAGACGGTGAGGAAGGACGGACAAGTAGATACGGGGTGTAGTGAGACGGTGAGGAAGGACGGACAAGTAGATTCGGTGTGTAGTGAGACGGTGAGGAAGGACAGACAAGTAGATACGGTGTGTAGTGAGACGGTGAGGAAGGACAGACAAGTAGATACGGTGTAGTGAGACGGTGAGGAAGGACAGACAAGTAGATATGGTGTGTAGTGAGACGGTGAGGAAGGATAGACAAGTAGATACGGTGTGTAGTGAGACGGTGAGGAAGGACAGACAAGTAGATACGGTGTGTAGTGAGACGGTGAGGAAGGACGGACAAGTAGATACAGTGTGTAGTGAGACGGTGAGGAAGGACAGACAAGTAGATACGGTGTGTAGTGAGACGGTGAGGAAGGACGGACAAGTAGATACGGTGTGTAGTGAGACGGTGAGGATGGACGGACAAGTAGATACGGTGTGTAGTGAGACAGTGAGGAAGGACAGACAAGTAGATACGGTGTGTAGTGAGACTGTGAGGAAGGACAGACAAGCAGATACGGTGTGTAGTGAGACGGTGAGGAAGGACAGACAAGTAGATACGGTGTGTAGTGAGACGGTGAGGATGGACGGACAAGTAGATACGGTGTGTAATGAGACGGTGAGGAAGGACGGACGAGTAGATACAGTGAGTAGTGAGACGGTGAGGAAGGACTGACAAGTAGATACGGTGTGTAGTGAGACGGTGAGGAAGGACAGACAAGTAGATACGGTGTGTAGTGAGACGGTGAGGAAGGATGGACCAGTAGATACGGTGTGTAGTGAGACGGTGAGGAAGGACGGACAAGTAGATACGGTGTGTAGTGAGACGGTGAGGAAGGACAGACAAGTAGATACGGTGTGTAGTGAGACGGTGAGGCAGGACAGACAAGTAGATACGGTGTGTAGTGAGACGGTGAGGAAGGACAGACAAGTAGATACGGTGTGTAGAGAGACGGTGAGGAGTGACAGAAAAGTAGATACGGTGTGTAGTGAGACGGTGAGGAAGGACAGACAAGTAGATACGGTGTGTAGTGAGACGGTCAGGAAGGACAGACAAGTAGATACGGTGTGTAGTGAGACGGTGAGGAAGGACAGACAAGTAGATACGGTGTGTAGTGAGACGGTGAGGAAGGACAGACAAGTAGATACGGTGTGTAATGAGACGGTGAGGAAGGACAGACAAGTAGATACGGTGTGTAGTGAGACGGTGAGGAAGGACAGACAAGTAGATACGGTGTGTAGTGAGACGGTCAGGAAGGACAGACAAGTAGATACGGTGTGTAGTGAGACGGTGAGGAAGGACAGACAAGTAGATACGGTGTGTAATGAGACGGTGAGGAAGGACAGACAAGTAGATACTTGGTGTAGTGAGACGGTGAGGAAGGACAGACTTGTAGGTACGGTGTGTAGTGAGACGGTGAGGAAGGACAGACAAGTAGATACGGTGTGTAGTGAGACGGTGAGGAAGGACAGACAAGTAGATACGGTGTGTAGTGAGACGGTGAGGAAGGACAGACAAGTAGATACGGTGTGTAGTGAGACGGTGAGGAAGGACAGACTAGTAGATACGGTGTGTAGTGAGACGGTGAGGAAGGACAGACAAGTAGATACGGTGTGTAGTGAGACGGTGAGGAAGGATAGACAAGTAGATACGGTGTGTAGTCAGACGGTGAGGAAGGACGGACAAGTAGATACGGTGTGTAGTGAGACGGTGAGGAAGGATAGACAAGTTGATACGGTGTGTCGTGAGACGGTGAGTAAGGAGAGACAAGTAGATACGGTGTGTAGTGAGACGGTGAGGAAGGACGGACAAGTAGATACGGTGTGTAGTAAGACGGTGAGGAAGGACAGACAAGTCGATACGGTGTGTAGTGAGACGGTGAGGAAGGATAGACAAGTAGATACGGTGTGTAGTGAGACGGTGAGGAAGGACGGACAAGTAGATACGGTGTGTAGTGAGACGGTGAGGAAGGACGGACAAGTAGATACGGTGTGTAGTGAGACGGTGAGGAAGGACGGACAAGTAGATACGGTGTGTAGTGAGACGGTGACGAAGGACGGACAAGTACATACGGTGTGTAGTGAGACGGTGAGGAAGGACGGACAAGTAGATACGGTGTGTAGTGAGACGGTGAGGAAGGACGGACAAGTAGATACGGTGTGTAGTGAGACGGTGAGGAAGGACGGAGAAGTAGATACGGTGTGTAGTGAGACGGTGAGGATGGACGGACAAGTAGATACGGTGTGTAGTGAGACGGTGAGGAAGGACAGACAAGTAGATACGGTGTGTAGTGAGACTGTGAGGAAGGACAGACAAGCAGATACGGTGTGTAGTGAGACGGTGAGAAAGGACAGACAAGTAGATACGGTGTTTAGTGAGACGGTGAGGAAGGACGGACAAGTAGATACGGTGTGTAATGAGACGGTGAGGAAGGACGGACAAGTAGATACAGTGAGTAGTGAGACGGTGAGGAAGGACTGACAAGTAGATACGGTGTGTAGTGAGACGGTGAGGAAGGACAGACAAGTAGATACGGTGTTTAGTGAGACGGTGAGGAAGGACAGACAAGTAGATACGGTGTGTAGTGAGACGGTGAGGAAGGATGGTCCAGTAGATACGGTGTGTAGTGAGACGGTGAGGAAGGACAGACAAGTAGATACGGTGTGTAGTGAGACGGTGAGGAAGGACAGACAAGTAGATACGGTGTGTAGTGAGACGGTGAGGAAGGACAGACAAGTAGATACGGTGTGTAGTGAGACGGTGAGGAAGGACAGACAAGTAGATACGGTGTGTAGTGAGACGGTGAGGAGTGACAGAAAAGTAGATACGGTGTGTAGTGAGACGGTGAGGAAGGACAGACAAGTAGATACGGTGTGTAGTGAGACGGTCAGGAAGGACAGACAAGTAGATACGGTGTGTAGTGAGACGGTGAGGAAGGACAGACAAGTAGATACGGTGTGTAGTGAGACGGTGAGGAAGGACAGACAAGTAGATACGGTGTGTAATGAGACGGTGAGGAAGGACAGAAAAGTAGATACGGTGTGTAGTGAGACAGTGAGGAAGGACAGACAAGTAGATACGGTGTGTAGTGAGACGGTGAGGAAGGACGGACAAGTAGATACGGTGTGTAGTGAGACGGTGAGGATGGACGGACAAGTAGATACGGTGTGTAGTGAGACAGTGAGGAAGGACGGACAAGTAGATACGGTGTGTAGTGAGACTGTGAGGAAGGACAGACAAGCAGATACGGTGTGTAGTGAGACGGTGAGGAAGGACAGACAAGTAGATACGGTGTGTAGTGAGACGGTGAGGATGGACGGACAAGTAGATACGGTGTGTAATGAGACGGTGAGGAAGGACGGACAAGTAGATACAGTGAGTAGTGAGACGGTGAGGATGGACTGACAAGTAGATACGGTGTGTAGTGAGACGGTGAGGAAGGACAGACAAGTAGATACGGTGTGTAGTGAGACGGTGAGGAAGGATGGACCAGTAGATACGGTGTGTAGTGAGACGGTGAGGAAGGACGGACAAGTAGATACGGAGTGTAGTGAGACGGTGAGGAAGGACAGACAAGTAGATACGGTGTGTAGTGAGACGGTGAGGCAGGACAGACAAGTAGATACGGTGTGTAGTGAGACGGTGAGGAAGGACAGACAAGTAGATACGGTGTGTAGTGAGACGGTGAGGAGTGACAGAAAAGTAGATACGGTGTGTAGTGAGACGGTGAGGAAGGACAGACAAGTAGATACGGTGTGTAGTGAGACGGTCAGGAAGGACAGACAAGTAGATACGGTGTGTAGTGAGACGGTGAGGAAGGACAGACAAGTAGATACGGTGTGTAGTGAGACGGTGAGGAAGGACAGACAAGTAGATACGGTGTGTAATGAGACGGTGAGGAAGGACAGACAAGTAGATACGGTGTGTAGTGAGACGGTGAGGAAGGACAGACAAGTAGATACGGTGTGTAGTGAGACGGTGAGGAAGGACAGACAAGTAGATACGGTGTGTAGTGAGACGGTGAGGAAGGACAGACAAGTAGATACGGTGTGTAGTGAGACGGTGAGGAAGGACAGACAAGTAGATACGGTGTGTAATGAGACGGTGAGGAAGGACAGACAAGTAGATACTTGGTGTAGTGAGACGGTGAGGAAGGACAGACTTGTAGGTACGGTGTGTAGTGAGACGGTGAGGAAGGACAGACAAGTAGATACGGTGTGTAGTGAGACGGTGAGGAAGGACAGACAAGTAGATACGGTGTGTAGTGAGACGGTGAGGAAGGACAGACAAGTAGATACGGTGTGTAGTGAGATGGTGAGGAAGGACAGACAAGTAGATACGGTGTGTAGTGAGACGGTGAGGAAGGACGGACCAGTAGATACGGTGTGTAGTGAGACGGTGAGGAAGGACAGACAAGTAGATACGGTGTGTAGTGAGACGGTGAGGAAGGACAGACAAGTAGATACGGTGTGTAGTGAGACGGTGAGGAAGGACAGACAAGTAGATACGGTGTGTAGTGAGACGGTGAGGAAGGACAGACAAGTAGATACGGTGTGTAGTGAGACGGTGAGGAAGGACAGACAAGTAGATACGGTGTGTAGTGAGACGGTGAGGAAGGACGGACAAGTAGATACGGTGTGTAGTGAGACGGTGAGGAAGGACGGACAAGTAGATACGGTGTGTAATGAGACGGTTAGGAAGGACGGACAAGTAGATACAGTGAGTAGTGAGACGGTGAGGAAGGACTGACAAGTTGATACGGTGTGTAGTGAGACGGTGAGGAAGGACAGACAAGTAGATCCGGTGTGTAGTGAGACGGTGAGGAAGGACGGACCAGTAGATACGGTGTATATTGAGACGGTGAGGAAGGACAGACAAGTAGATACCGTGTGTAGTGAGACGGTGAGGAAGGACAGACAAGTAGATACGGTGTGTAGTGAGACGGTGAGGAAGGACAGACAAGTAGATACGGTGTGTAGTGAGACGGTGAGGAAGGACAGACAAGTAGATACGGTGTGTAGTGAGACGGTGAGGAGTGACAGAAAAGTAGATACGGTGTGTAGTGAGACGGTGAGGAAGGACAGACAAGTAGATACGGTGTGTAGTGAGACGGTCAGGAAGGACAGACAAGTAGATACGGTGTGTAGTGAGACGGTGAGGAAGGACGGACAAGTAGATACGGTGTGTAGTGAGACGGTGAGGAATGATAGACAAGTAGATACGGTGTGTAGTGTGACTGTGAGGAAGGACGGACAAGTAGATACGGTGTGTAGTGAGACGGTGAGGAAGGACAGACAAGTAGATACGGTGTGTAGTGAGACGGTGAGGATGGATAGACAAGTAGATACGGTGTGTAGTGAGACGGTGAGGAAGGACGGACAAGTAGATACGGTGTGTAGTGAGACGGTGAGGAAGGACAGACAAGTAGATACGGTGTGTAGTGAGACGGTGAGGAAGGACAGACAAGTAGATATGGTGTGTAGTGAGACGGTGAGGAAGGACAGACAAGTAGATACCGTGTGTAGTGAGATGGTGAGGAAGGACAGACAAGTAGATATGGTGTGTAGTGAGACGGTGAGGAAGGACGGACAAGTAGATACGGTGTGTAGTGAGACGGTGAGGAAGGACAGACAAGTAGATACGGTGTGTAGTGAGACGGTGGGGAAGGACGGACAAGTAGATACGGTGTGTAATGAGACGGTGAGGAAGGACAGACAAGTAGATACGGTGTGTAGTGAGACGGTGAGGAAGGATAGACAAGTAGATACGGTGTGTAGTGAGACGGTGAGGAAGGACGGACTAGTAGATACGGTGTGTAGTGAGACGGTGAGGAAGGACGGACAAGTAGATACGGTGTGTAGTCAGAAGGTGAGGAAGGACAGACAAGTAGATACGGTGTTTAGTGAGACGGTGAGGAAGGACAGACAAGTAGATACGGTGTGTAGTGAGACGGTGAGGAAGGACGGACAAGTAGATACGGTGTGTAGTGAGACGGTGAGGGAGGACGGACAAGTAGATACGGTGTGTAGTGAGACGGTGTGGAAGGACAGACAAGTAGATACGGTGTGTAGTGAGACGGTGAGGAAGGACAGACAAGTAGATACGGTGTGTAGTGAGACGGTGAGGAAGGACAGACAAGTAGATACAGTGTGTAGTGAGACGGTGAGGAAGGACGGACAAGTAGATACGGTGTGTAGTGAGACAGTGAGGAAGGACGGACAAGTAGATACGGTGTGTAGTGAGACGGTGAGGAAGGACAGACAAGTAGATACGGTGTGTAGTGAGACGGTGAGGAAGGATAGACAAGTAGATACGGTGTGTAGTGAGACGGTGAGGAAGGATAGACAAGTAGATACGGTGTGTAGTGAGACGGTGAGGTAGGACAGAGAAGTAGATGCGGTGTGTAGTGAGACGGTGAGGAAGGATAGACAAGTAGATACGGTGTGTAGTGAGACGGTGAGGAAGGACAGACAAGTAGATACGGTGTCTAGTGAGACGGTGAGGAAGGATAGACAAGTAGATACGGTGTGTAGTGAGACGGTGAGGAAGGATAGACAAGTAGATACGGTGTGTAGTGAGACGGTGAGGAAGGACAGACAAGTAGATACGGTGTGTAGTGAGACGGTGAGGAAGGACAGAGAAGTAGATGCGGTGTGTAGTGAGACGGTGAGGAAGGACAGACAAGTAGATACGGTGTGTAGTGAGACGGTGAGGAAGGACTGACAAGTAGATACAGTGTGTAGTGAGACGGTGAGGAAGGACGGACAAGTAGATACGGTGTGTAGTGAGACGGTGAGGAAGGACAGACAGGTAGATACGGTGTGTAGTGAGACGGTGAGGAAGGACAGACAAGTAGATACGGTGTGTAGTGAGACGGTGAGGAAGGACAGACAATTAGATACGGTGTGTAGTGAGACGGTCAGGAAGGACAGACAAGTAGATACGGTGTGTAGTGAGACGGTGAGGAAGGACAGACAAGTAGATACGGTGTGTAGTGAGACGGTGAGGAAGGACAGACAAGTAGATACGGTGTGTAATGAGACGGTGAGGAAGGACAGAAAAGTAGATACGGTGTGTAGTGAGACGGTGAGGAAGGACAGACAAGTAGATACGGTGTGTAGTGAGACGGTGAGGAAGGACAGACAAGTAGATACGGTGTGTAGTGAGACGGTGAGGAAGGACAGACAAGTAGATACGGTGTGTAGTGAGACGGTGAGGAAGGACAGACAAGTAGATACGGTGTGTAGTGAGACGGTGAGGAGTGACAGAAAAGTAGATACGGTGTGTAGTGAGACGGTGAGGAAGGACAGACAAGTAGATACGGTGTGTAGTGAGACGGTCAGGAAGGACAGACAAGTAGATACGGTGTGTAGTGAGACGGTGAGGAAGGACAGACAAGTAGATACGGTGTGTAGTGAGACGGTGAGGAAGGACAGACAAGTAGATACGGTGTGTAATGAGACGGTGAGGAAGGACAGAAAAGTAGATACGGTGTGTAGTGAGACGGTGAGGAAGGACAGACAAGTAGATACGGTGTGTAGTGAGACGGTGAGGAAGGACGGACAAGTAGATACGGTGTGTAGTGAGACGGTGAGGATGGACGGACAAGTAGATACGGTGTGTAGTGAGACAGTGAGGAAGGACAGACAAGTAGATACGGTGTGTAGTGAGACTGTGAGGAAGGACAGACAAGCAGATACGGTGTGTAGTGAGACGGTGAGGAAGGACAGACAAGTAGATACGGTGTGTAGTGAGACGGTGAGGATGGACGGACAAGTAGTTACGGTGTGTAATGAGACGGTGAGGAAGGACAGACAAGTAGATACAGTGAGTAGTGAGACGGTGAGGAAGGACTGACAAGTAGATACGGTGTGTAGTGAGACGGTGAGGAAGGACAGACAAGTAGATACGGTGTGTAGTGAGACGGTGAGGAAGGATGGACCAGTAGATACGGTGTGTAGTGAGACGGTGAGGAAGGACGGACAAGTAGATACGGTGTGTAGTGAGACGGTGAGGAAGGACAGACAAGTAGATACGGTGTGTAGTGAGACGGTGAGGCAGGACAGACAAGTAGATACGGTGTGTAGTGAGACGGTGAGGAAGGACAGACAAGTAGATACGGTGTGTAGTGAGACGGTGAGGAGTGACAGAAAAGTAGATACGGTGTGTAGTGAGACGGTGAGGAAGGACAGACAAGTAGATACGGTGTGTAGTGAGACGGTCAGGAAGGACAGACAAGTAGATACGGTGTGTAGTGAGACGGTGAGGAAGGACAGACAAGTAGATACGGTGTGTAGTGAGACGGTGAGGAAGGACAGACAAGTAGATACGGTGTGTAATGAGACGGTGAGGAAGGACAGACAAGTAGATACGGTGTGTAGTGAGACGGTGAGGAAGGACAGACAAGTAGATACGGTGTGTAGTGAGACGGTGAGGAAGGACAGACAAGTAGATACGGTGTGTAGTGAGACGGTGAGGAAGGACAAACAAGTAGATACGGTGTGTAGTGAGACGGTGAGGAAGGACAGACAAGTAGATACGGTGTGTAATGAGACGGTGAGGAAGGACAGACAAGTAGATACTTGGTGTAGTGAGACGGTGAGGAAGGACAGACTTGTAGGTACGGTGTGTAGTGAGACGGTGAGGAAGGACAGACAAGTAGATACGGTGTGTAGTGAGACGGTGAGGAAGGACAGACAAGTAGATACGGTGTGTAGTGAGACGGTGAGGAAGGACAGACAAGTAGATACGGTGTGTAGTGAGATGGTGAGGAAGGACAGACAAGTAGATACGGTGTGTAGTGAGACGGTGAGGAAGGACGGACCAGTAGATACGGTGTATAGTGAGACGGTGAGGAAGGACGGACAAGTAGATACGGTGTGTAGTGAGACGGTGAGGAAGGACGGACCAGTAGATACGGTGTATAGTGAGATGGTGAGGAAGGACGGACAAGTAGATACGGTGTGTAGTGAGACGGTGAGGAAGGACGGACCAGTAGATACGGTGTATAGTGAGACGGTGAGGAAGGACAGACAAGTAGATACGGTGTGTAGTGAGACGGTGAGGAAGGACAGACAAGTAGATACGGTGTGTAGTGAGACGGTGAGGAAGGACAGACAAGTAGATACGGTGTGTAGTGAGACGGTGAGGAAGGACAGACAAGTAGATACGGTGTGTAGTGAGACGGTGAGGAGTGACAGAAAAGTAGATACGGTGTGTAGTGAGACGGTGAGGAAGGACAGACAAGTAGATACGGTGTGTAGTGAGACGGTCAGGAAGGACAGACAAGTAGATACGGTGTGTAGTGAGACGGTGAGGAAGGACGGACAAGTAGATACGGTGTGTAGTGAGACGGTGAGGAATGATAGACAAGTAGATACGGTGTGTAGTGTGACTGTGAGGAAGGACGGACAAGTAGATACGGTGTGTAGTGAGACGGTGAGGAAGGACAGACAAGTAGATACGGTGTGTAGTGAGACGGTGAGGATGGATAGACAAGTAGATACGGTGTGTAGTGAGACGGTGAGGAAGGACAGACAAGTAGATATGGTGTGTAGTGAGACGGTGAGGAAGGACAGACAAGTAGATACCGTGTGTAGTGAGATGGTGAGGAAGGACAGACAAGTAGATATGGTGTGTAGTGAGACGGTGAGGAAGGACGGACAAGTAGATACGGTGTGTAGTGAGACGGTGAGGAAGGACAGACAAGTAGATACGGTGTGTAGTGAGACGGTGGGGAAGGACGGACAAGTAGATACGGTGTGTAATGAGACGGTGAGGAAGGACAGACAAGTAGATACGGTGTGTAGTGAGACGGTGAGGAAGGATAGACAAGTAGATACGGTGTGTAGTGAGACGGTGAGGAAGGACGGACTAGTAGATACGGTGTGTAGTGAGACGGTGAGGAAGGACGGACAAGTAGATACGGTGTGTAGTCAGAAGGTGAGGAAGGACAGACAAGTAGATACGGTGTTTAGTGAGACGGTGAGGAAGGACAGACAAGTAGATACGGTGTGTAGTGAGACCGTGAGGAAGGACGGACAAGTAGATACGGTGTGTAGTGAGACGGTGAGGAAGGACAGACAAGTAGATACGGTGTGTAGTGAGACGGTGAGGAAGGATAGACAAGTAGATACGGTGTGTAGTGAGACGGTGAGGAAGGATAGACAAGTAGATACGGTGTGTAGTGAGACGGTGAGGAAGGACAGAGAAGTAGATACGGTGTGTAGTGAGACAGTGAGGAAGGACAGACAAGTAGATACGGTGTGTAGTGAGACGGTGAGGAAGGACAGACAAGTAGATACAGTGTGTAGTGAGACGGTGAGGAAGGACAGAGAAGTAGATACGGTGTGTAGTGGGACAGTGAGGAAGGACGGACAAGTAGATACGGTGTGTAGTGAGAAGGTGAGGAAGGTCAGACAAGTAGATACGGTGTGTAGTGAGACGGTGAGGAAGGACAGACAAGTAGAAACCGTGTGTAGTGAGACGGTGAGGAGTGACAGACAAGTAGATACGGTGTGTAGTGAGACGGTGAGGAAGGACAGACAAGTAGATACGGTGTGTAGTGAGACGGTGAGGAAGGACAGACAAGTAGATACAGTGTGTAGTGAGACGGTGAGGAAGGACAGACAAGTAGATACCGTGTGTAGTGAGACGGTGAGGAAGGACGGACAAGTAGATACGGTGTGTAGTGAGATGGTGAGGAAGGACAGACAAGTAGATACGGTGTGTAGTGAGACGGTGAGCAAGGACAGACAAGTAGATACGGTGTGTAGTGAGACGGTGAGGAAGGACAGACAAGTAGATACGGTGTGTAGTGAGATGGTGAGGAGTGACAGACAAGTAGATACGGTGTGTAGTGAGACGGTGAGGAAGGACGGACAAGTAGATACGGTGTGTAGTGAGACGGTGAGGAAGGACGGACAAGTAGATACCGTGTGTAGTGAGACAGTGAGGAAGGACGGACAAGTAGATACGGTGTGTAGTGAGACGGTGAGGAAGGACGGACAAGTAGATACGGGGTGTAGTGAGACGGTGAGGAAGGACGGACAAGTAGATTCGGTGTGTAGTGAGACGGTGAGGAAGGACAGACAAGTAGATACGGTGTGTAGTGAGACGGTGAGGACGGACAGACAAGTAGATATGGTGTGTAGTGAGACGGTGAGGAAGGACAGACAAGTAGATACCGTGTGTAGTGAGATGGTGAGGAAGGACAGACAAGTAGATATGGTGTGTAGTGAGACGGTGAGGAAGGACGGACAAGTAGATACGGTGTGTAGTGAGACGGTGAGGAAGGACAGACAAGTAGATACGGTGTGTAGTGAGACGGTGGGGAAGGACGGACAAGTAGATACGGTGTGTAATGAGACGGTGAGGAAGGACAGACAAGTAGATACGGTGTGTAGTGAGACGGTGAGGAAGGATAGACAAGTAGATACGGTGTGTAGTGAGACGGTGAGGAAGGACGGACTAGTAGATACGGTGTGTAGTGAGACGGTGAGGAAGGACGGACAAGTAGATACGGTGTGTAGTCAGAAGGTGAGGAAGGACAGACAAGTAGATACGGTGTTTAGTGAGACGGTGAGGAAGGACAGACAAGTAGATACGGTGTGTAGTGAGACCGTGAGGAAGGACGGACAAGTAGATACGGTGTGTAGTGAGACGGTGAGGAAGGATAGACAAGTAGATACGGTGTGTAGTGAGACGGTGAGGAAGGATAGACAAGTAGATACGGTGTGTAGTGAGACGGTGAGGAAGGACAGAGAAGTAGATACGGTGTGTAGTGAGACAGTGAGGAAGGACAGACAAGTAGATACGGTGTGTAGTGAGACGGTGAGGAAGGACAGACAAGTAGATACAGTGTGTAGTGAGACGGTGAGGAAGGACAGAGAAGTAGATACGGTGTGTAGTGGGACAGTGAGGAAGGACGGACAAGTAGATACGGTGTGTAGTGAGAAGGTGAGGAAGGTCAGACAAGTAGATACGGTGTGTAGTGAGACGGTGAGGAAGGACAGACAAGTAGAAACCGTGTGTAGTGAGACGGTGAGGAGTGACAGACAAGTAGATACGGTGTGTAGTGAGACGGTGAGGAAGGACAGACAAGTAGATACGGTGTGTAGTGAGACGGTGAGGAAGGACAGACAAGTAGATACAGTGTGTAGTGAGACGGTGAGGAAGGACAGACAAGTAGATACCGTGTGTAGTGAGACGGTGAGGAAGGACGGACAAGTAGATACGGTGTGTAGTGAGATGGTGAGGAAGGACAGACAAGTAGATACGGTGTGTAGTGAGACGGTGAGCAAGGACAGACAAGTAGATACGGTGTGTAGTGAGACGGTGAGGAAGGACAGACAAGTAGATACGGTGTGTAGTGAGATGGTGAGGAGTGACAGACAAGTAGATACGGTGTGTAGTGAGACGGTGAGGAAGGACGGACAAGTAGATACGGTGTGTAGTGAGACGGTGAGGAAGGACGGACAAGTAGATACCGTGTGTAGTGAGACAGTGAGGAAGGACGGACAAGTAGATACGGTGTGTAGTGAGACGGTGAGGAAGGACGGACAAGTAGATACGGGGTGTAGTGAGACGGTGAGGAAGGACGGACAAGTAGATTCGGTGTGTAGTGAGACGGTGAGGAAGGACAGACAAGTAGATACGGTGTGTAGTGAGACGGTGAGGAAGGACAGACAAGTAGATACGGTGTAGTGAGACGGTGAGGAAGGACAGACAAGTAGATACGGTGTGTAGTGAGACGGTGAGGAAGGACAGACAAGTAGATACGGTGTGTAGTGAGACGGTGAGGAAGGACGGACAAGTAGATACAGTGTGTAGTGAGACGGTGAGGAAGGACAGACAAGTAGATACGGTGTGTAGTGAGACGGTGAGGAAGGACGGACAAGTAGATACGGTGTGTAGTGAGACGGTGAGGATGGACGGACAAGTAGATACGGTGTGTAGTGAGACAGTGAGGAAGGACAGACAAGTAGATACGGTGTGTAGTGAGACTGTGAGGAAGGACAGACAAGCAGATACGGTGTGTAGTGAGACGGTGAGGAAGGACAGACAAGTAGATACGGTGTGTAGTGAGACGGTGAGGATGGACGGACAAGTAGATACGGTGTGTAATGAGACGGTGAGGAAGGACGGACAAGTAGATACAGTGAGTAGTGAGACGGTGAGGAAGGACTGACAAGTAGATACGGTGTGTAGTGAGACGGTGAGGAAGGACAGACAAGTAGATACGGTGTGTAGTGAGACGGTGAGGAAGGATGGACCAGTAGATACGGTGTGTAGTGAGACGGTGAGGAAGGACGGACAAGTAGATACGGTGTGTAGTGAGACGGTGAGGAAGGACAGACAAGTAGATACGGTGTGTAGTGAGACGGTGAGGCAGGACAGACAAGTAGATACGGTGTGTAGTGAGACGGTGAGGAAGGACAGACAAGTAGATACGGTGTGTAGAGAGACGGTGAGGAGTGACAGAAAAGTAGATACGGTGTGTAGTGAGACGGTGAGGAAGGACAGACAAGTAGATACGGTGTGTAGTGAGACGGTCAGGAAGGACAGACAAGTAGATACGGTGTGTAGTGAGACGGTGAGGAAGGACAGACAAGTAGATACGGTGTGTAGTGAGACGGTGAGGAAGGACAGACAAGTAGATACGGTGTGTAATGAGACGGTGAGGAAGGACAGACAAGTAGATACGGTGTGTAGTGAGACGGTGAGGAAGGACAGACAAGTAGATACGGTGTGTAGTGAGACGGTGAGGAAGGACAGACAAGTAGATACGGTGTGTAGTGAGACGGTGAGGAAGGACAGACAAGTAGATACGGTGTGTAATGAGACGGTGAGGAAGGACAGACAAGTAGATACTTGGTGTAGTGAGACGGTGAGGAAGGACAGACTTGTAGGTACGGTGTGTAGTGAGACGGTGAGGAAGGACAGACAAGTAGATACGGTGTGTAGTGAGACGGTGAGGAAGGACAGACAAGTAGATACGGTGTGTAGTGAGACGGTGAGGAAGGACAGACTAGTAGATACGGTGTGTAGTGAGACGGTGAGGAAGGACAGACAAGTAGATACGGTGTGTAGTGAGACGGTGAGGAAGGATAGACAAGTAGATACGGTGTGTAGTCAGACGGTGAGGAAGGACGGACAAGTAGATACGGTGTGTAGTGAGACGGTGAGGAAGGATAGACAAGTAGATACGGTGTGTCGTGAGACGGTGAGTAAGGAGAGACAAGTAGATACGGTGTGTAGTGAGACGGTGAGGAAGGACGGACAAGTAGATACGGTGTGTAGTAAGACGGTGAGGAAGGACAGACAAGTCGATACGGTGTGTAGTGAGACGGTGAGGAAGGATAGACAAGTAGATACGGTGTGTAGTGAGACGGTGAGGAAGGACGGACAAGTAGATACGGTGTGTAGTGAGACGGTGAGGAAGGACGGACAAGTAGATACGGTGTGTAGTGAGACGGTGAGGAAGGACGGACAAGTAGATACGGTGTGTAGTGAGACGGTGACGAAGGACGGACAAGTACATACGGTGTGTAGTGAGACGGTGAGGAAGGACGGACAAGTAGATACGGTGTGTAGTGAGACGGTGAGGAAGGACGGACTAGTAGATACGGTGTGTAGTGAGACGGTGAGGAAGGACGGACAAGTAGATACGGTGTGTAGTGAGACGGTGAGGATGGACGGACAAGTAGATACGGTGTGTAGTGAGACGGTGAGGAAGGACAGACAAGTAGATACGGTGTGTAGTGAGACTGTGAGGAAGGACAGACAAGCAGATACGGTGTGTAGTGAGACGGTGAGAAAGGACAGACAAGTAGATACGGTGTGTAGTGAGACGGTGAGGAAGGACGGACAAGTAGATACGGTGTGTAATGAGACGGTGAGGAAGGACGGACAAGTAGATACAGTGAGTAGTGAGACGGTGAGGAAGGACTGACAAGTAGATACGGTGTGTAGTGAGACGGTGAGGAAGGACAGACAAGTAGATACGGTGTGTAGTGAGACGGTGAGGAAGGACAGACAAGTAGATACGTTGTGTAGTGAGACGGTGAGGAAGGATGGTCCAGTAGATACGGTGTGTAGTGAGACGGTGAGGAAGGACAGACAAGTAGATACGGTGTGTAGTGAGACGGTGAGGAAGGACAGACAAGTAGATACGGTGTGTAGTGAGACGGTGAGGAAGGACAGACAAGTAGATACGGTGTGTAGTGAGACGGTGAGGAAGGACAGACAAGTAGATACGGTGTGTAGTGAGACGGTGAGGAGTGACAGAAAAGTAGATACGGTGTGTAGTGAGACGGTGAGGAAGGACAGACAAGTAGATACGGTGTGTAGTGAGACGGTCAGGAAGGACAGACAAGTAGATACGGTGTGTAGTGAGACGGTGAGGAAGGACAGACAAGTAGATACGGTGTGTAGTGAGACGGTGAGGAAGGACAGACAAGTAGATACGGTGTGTAATGAGACGGTGAGGAAGGACAGAAAAGTAGATACGGTGTGTAGTGAGACGGTGAGGAAGGACAGACAAGTAGATACGGTGTGTAGTGAGACGGTGAGGAAGGACGGACAAGTAGATACGGTGTGTAGTGAGACGGTGAGGATGGACGGACAAGTAGATACGGTGTGTAGTGAGACAGTGAGGAAGGACGGACAAGTAGATACGGTGTGTAGTGAGACTGTGAGGAAGGACAGACAAGCAGATACGGTGTGTAGTGAGACGGTGAGGAAGGACAGACAAGTAGATACGGTGTGTAGTGAGACGGTGAGGATGGACGGACAAGTAGATACGGTGTGTAATGAGACGGTGAGGAAGGACGGACAAGTAGATACAGTGAGTAGTGAGACGGTGAGGAAGGACTGACAAGTAGATACGGTGTGTAGTGAGACGGTGAGGAAGGACAGACAAGTAGATACGGTGAGTAGTGAGACGGTGAGGAAGGATGGACCAGTAGATACGGTGTGTAGTGAGACGGTGAGGAAGGACGGACAAGTAGATACGGTGTGTAGTGAGACGGTGAGGAAGGACAGACAAGTAGATACGGTGTGTAGTGAGACGGTGAGGCAGGACAGACAAGTAGATACGGTGTGTAGTGAGACGGTGAGGAAGGACAGACAAGTAGATACGGTGTGTAGTGAGACGGTGAGGAGTGACAGAAAAGTAGATACGGTGTGTAGTGAGACGGTGAGGAAGGACAGACAAGTAGATACGGTGTGTAGTGAGACGGTCAGGAAGGACAGACAAGTAGATACGGTGTGTAGTGAGACGGTGAGGAAGGACAGACAAGTAGATACGGTGTGTAGTGAGACGGTGAGGAAGGACAGACAAGTAGATACGGTGTGTAATGAGACGGTGAGGAAGGACAGACAAGTAGATACGGTGTGTAGTGAGACGGTGAGGAAGGACAGACAAGTAGATACGGTGTGTAGTGAGACGGTGAGGAAGGACAGACAAGTAGATACGGTGTGTAGTGAGACGGTGAGGAAGGACAGACAAGTAGATACGGTGTGTAGTGAGACGGTGAGGAAGGACAGACAAGTAGATACGGTGTGTAATGAGACGGTGAGGAAGGACAGACAAGTAGATACTTGGTGTAGTGAGACGGTGAGGAAGGACAGACTTGTAGGTACGGTGTGTAGTGAGACGGTGAGGAAGGACAGACAAGTAGATACGGTGTGTAGTGAGACGGTGAGGAAGGACAGACAAGTAGATACGGTGTGTAGTGAGACGGTGAGGAAGGACAGACAAGTAGATACGGTGTGTAGTGAGATGGTGAGGAAGGACAGACAAGTAGATACGGTGTGTAGTGAGACGGTGAGGAAGGACGGACCAGTAGATACGGTGTGTAGTGAGACGGTGAGGAAGGACAGACAAGTAGATACGGTGTGTAGTGAGACGGTGAGGAAGGACAGACAAGTAGATACGGTGTGTAGTGAGACGGTGAGGAAGGACAGACAATTAGATACGGTGTGTAGTGAGACGGTGAGGAAGGACAGACAAGTAGATACGGTGTGTAGTGAGACGGTGAGGAAGGACAGACAAGAAGATACGGTGTGTAGTGAGACGGTGAGGAAGGACGGACAAGTAGATACGGTGTGTAGTGAGACGGTGAGGAAGGACGGACAAGTAGATACGGTGTGTAATGAGACGGTTAGGAAGGACGGACAAGTAGATACAGTGAGTAGTGAGACGGTGAGGAAGGACTGACAAGTTGATACGGTGTGTAGTGAGACGGTGAGGAAGGACAGACAAGTAGATACGGTGTGTAGTGAGACGGTGAGGAAGGACGGACCAGTAGATACGGTGTATAGTGAGACGGTGAGGAAGGACAGACAAGTAGATACGGTGTGTAGTGAGACGGTGAGGAAGGACAGACAAGTAGATACGGTGTGTAGTGAGACGGTGAGGAAGGACAGACAAGTAGATACGGTGTGTAGTGAGACGGTGAGGAAGGACAGACAAGTAGATACGGTGTGTAGTGAGACGGTGAGGAGTGACAGAAAAGTAGATACGGTGTGTAGTGAGACGGTGAGGAAGGACAGACAAGTAGATACGGTGTGTAGTGAGACGGTCAGGAAGGACAGACAAGTAGATACGGTGTGTAGTGAGACGGTGAGGAAGGACGGACAAGTAGATACGGTGTGTAGTGAGACAGTGAGGAATGATAGACAAGTAGATACGGTGTGTAGTGTGACTGTGAGGAAGGACGGACAAGTAGATACGGTGTGTAGTGAGACGGTGAGGAAGGACAGACAAGTAGATACGGTGTGTAGTGAGACGGTGAGGATGGATAGACAAGTAGATACGGTGTGTAGTGAGACGGTGAGGAAGGACGGACAAGTAGATACGGTGTGTAGTGAGACGGTGAGGAAGGACAGACAAGTAGATACGGTGTGTAGTGATACGGTGAGGAAGGATAGACAAGTAGATACGGTGTGTAGTGAGACGGTGAGGAAGGACAGACAAGTAGATACGGTGAGGAAGGACGGACAAGTAGATACGGTGTGTAGTGAGACAGTGAGGAAGGACGGACAAGTAGATATGGTGTGTAGTCAGAAGGTGAGGAAGGACGGACAAGTAGATACGGTGTGTAGTCAGAAGGTGAGGAAGGACGGACAAGTAGATACGGTGTGTAGTCAGAAGGTGAGGAAGGACAGACAAGTAGATACGGTGTGTAGTGAGACGGTGAGGAAGGACAGACAAGTAGATACGGTGTGTAGTGAGACGGTGAGGAAGGACAGACAAGTAGATACGGTGTGTAGTGAGACGGTGAGGAAGGACAGACAAGTAGATACGGTGAGGAAGGACGGACAAGTAGATACGGTGTGTAGTGAGACAGTGAGGAAGGACGGACAAGTAGATATGGTGTGTAGTCAGAAGGTGAGGAAGGACGGACAAGTAGATACGGTGTGTAGTCAGAAGGTGAGGAAGGACGGACAAGTAGATACGGTGTGTAGTCAGAAGGTGAGGAAGGACAGACAAGTAGATACGGTGAGGAAGGACGGACAAGTAGATACGGTGTGTAGTGAGACAGTGAGGAAGGACGGACAAGTAGATATGGTGTGTAGTGAGACGGTGAGGAAGGACGGACAAGTAGATACGGTGTGTAGTGAGACAGTGAGGAAGGACGGACAAGTAGATATGGTGTGTAGTGAGACGGTGAGGAAGGACGGACAAGTAGATACGGTGTGTAGTGAGACGGTGAGGAAGGACGGACAAGTAGATATGGTGTGTAGTGAGACGGTGAGGAAGGACAGACTAGTAGATACGGTGAGGAAGGATGGACAAGTAGATACGGTGTGTAGTGAGACGGTGAGGAAGGACAGACAAGTAGATACTGTGTGTAGTGAGACGGTGAGGAAGGACGGACAAGTAGATACGGTGTGTAGTGAGACAGTGAGGAAGGACGGACAAGTAGATACGGTGTGTAGTGAGACGGTGAGGAAGGACAGACAAGTAGATACGGTGTGTAGTGAGACGGTGAGGAAGGATAGACAAGTAGATACGGTGTGTAGTGAGACGGTGAGGAAGGACAGACAAGTAGATACGGTGAGGAAGGACGGACAAGTAGATACGGTGTGTAGTGAGACAGTGAGGAAGGACGGACAAGTAGATATGGTGTGTAGTGAGACGGTGAGGAAGGACGGACAAGTAGATACGGTGTGTAGTGAGACAGTGAGGAAGGACGGACAAGTAGATACGGTGTGTAGTGAGACGGTGAGGAAGGACGGAAAAGTAGATACGGTGTGTAGTGAGACGGTGAGGAAGGACAGACAAGTAGATACGGTGTGTAGTGAGACGGTGAGGAAGGACAGACAAGTAGATACCGTGTGTAGTGAGACGGTGGGGAAGGACAGACAAGTAGATATGGTGTGTAGTGAGACGGTGAGGAAGGACAGATGAGTAGATACCGTGTGTAGTGAGATGGTGAGGAAGGACAGACAAGTAGATATGGTGTGTAGTGAGACGGTGAGGAAGGACGGACAAGTAGATACGGTGTGTAGTGAGACGGTGAGGAAGGACGGACAAGTAGATACGGTGTGTAGTGAGACGGTGAGGAAGGACAGACAAGTAGATACGGTGTGTAGTGAGACGGTGGGGAAGGACGGACAAGTAGATACGGTGTGTAATGAGACGGTGAGGAAGGACAGACAAGTAGATACGGTGTGTAGTGAGACGGTGAGGAAGGATAGACAAGTAGATACGGTGTGTAGTGAGACGGTGAGGAAGGACGGACTAGTAGATACGGTGTGTAGTGAGACGGTGAGGAAGGACGGACAAGTAGATACGGTGTGTAGTGAGACGGTGAGGAAGGACAGACAAGTAGATACGGTGTGTAGTGAGACGGTGAGGAAGGACAGACAAGTAGATACGGTGTGTAGTGAGACGGTGAGGAAGGACAGACAAGTAGATACGGTGTGTAGTGAGACGGTGAGGAGTGACAGAAAAGTAGATACGGTGTGTAGTGAGACGGTGAGGAAGGACAGACAAGTAGATACGGTGTGTAGTGAGACGGTCAGGAAGGACAGACAAGTAGATACGGTGTGTAGTGAGACGGTGAGGAAGGACGGACA
This sequence comes from Hypanus sabinus, assembly GCF_030144855.1. Lineage (NCBI taxonomy): Eukaryota > Metazoa > Chordata > Chondrichthyes > Myliobatiformes > Dasyatidae > Hypanus > Hypanus sabinus. The sequence continues at coordinate 597,139 of NW_026781804.1, forward strand.
AGTAGATACGGTGTGTAGTGAGACAGTGAGGAATGATAGACAAGTAGATACGGTGTGTAGTGTGACTGTGAGGAAGGACGGACAAGTAGATACGGTGTGTAGTGAGACGGTGAGGAAGGACAGACAAGTAGATACGGTGTGTAGTGAGACGGTGAGGATGGATAGACAAGTAGATACGGTGTGTAGTGAGACGGTGAGGAAGGACGGACAAGTAGATACGGTGTGTAGTGAGACGGTGAGGAAGGACAGACAAGTAGATACGGTGTGTAGTGAGACGGTGAGGAAGGATAGACAAGTAGATACGGTGTGTAGTGAGACGGTGAGGAAGGACAGACAAGTAGATACGGTGAGGAAGGACGGACAAGTAGATACGGTGTGTAGTGAGACAGTGAGGAAGGACGGACAAGTAGATATGGTGTGTAGTCAGAAGGTGAGGAAGGACGGACAAGTAGATACGGTGTGTAGTCAGAAGGTGAGGAAGGACGGACAAGTAGATACGGTGTGTAGTCAGAAGGTGAGGAAGGACAGACAAGTAGATACGGTGTGTAGTGAGACGGTGAGGAAGGACAGACAAGTAGATACGGTGTGTAGTGAGACGGTGAGGAAGGACAGACAAGTAGATACGGTGTGTAGTGAGACGGTGAGGAAGGACAGACAAGTAGATACGGTGAGGAAGGACGGACAAGTAGATACGGTGTGTAGTGAGACAGTGAGGAAGGACGGACAAGTAGATATGGTGTGTAGTCAGAAGGTGAGGAAGGACGGACAAGTAGATACGGTGTGTAGTCAGAAGGTGAGGAAGGACGGACAAGTAGATACGGTGTGTAGTCAGAAGGTGAGGAAGGACAGACAAGTAGATACGGTGAGGAAGGACGGACAAGTAGATACGGTGTGTAGTGAGACAGTGAGGAAGGACGGACAAGTAGATATGGTGTGTAGTGAGACGGTGAGGAAGGACGGACAAGTAGATACGGTGTGTAGTGAGACAGTGAGGAAGGACGGACAAGTAGATATGGTGTGTAGTGAGACGGTGAGGAAGGACGGACAAGTAGATACGGTGTGTAGTGAGACGGTGAGGAAGGACGGACAAGTAGATATGGTGTGTAGTGAGACGGTGAGGAAGGACAGACTAGTAGATACGGTGAGGAAGGATGGACAAGTAGATACGGTGTGTAGTGAGACGGTGAGGAAGGACAGACAAGTAGATACGGTGTGTAGTGAGACGGTGAGGAAGGACAGACAAGTAGATACGGTGTGTAGTGAGACGGTGATGAAGGACGGACAAGTAGATACGGTGTGCAGTGAGACGGTGAGGAAGGACAGACAAGTAGATACGGTGTGTAGTGAGACAGTGAGGAAGGACGGACAAGTAGATATGGTGTGTAGTGAGACGGTGAGGAAGGACGGACAAGTAGATACGGTGTGTAGTGAGACAGTGAGGAAGGACGGACAAGTAGATATGGTGTGTAGTGAGACGGTGAGGAAGGACGGACAAGTAGATATGGTGTGTAGTGAGACGGTGAGGAAGGACAGACTAGTAGATACGGTGAGGAAGGATGGACAAGTAGATACGGTGTGTAGTGAGACAGTGAGGAAGGACGGACAAGTAGATATGGTGTGTAGTGAGACGGTGAGGAAGGACAGACAAGTAGATGCGGTGTGTCGTGAGACGGTGAGGAAGGATAGACAAGTAGATATGGTGAGGAAGTCAAGACAAGCTAAGTTTATTGTCTATTTAACTGTGTGTGTATGTTTCTTCGGACCAGGGTGTAAATCACAGTTGTACACATTACACACATATAACACACAATAACTCAGTAAAGTAAGAATAAAATCTACAAATGAATTGCACATAAACAATTGAATTAAAGTGCATAAATTAAATATTGTAGGGTGCACATTAAATTAGCCATGTGGCAGGGAGTTCAGAAGCTAATGGCCTGAAGGAAGAAGCTGTTTCCCATCCTGACCATTCCTGTTTTTATGTATCTGAGTCTCCTGCCTAATGGTAGAAAATTAAAGATGATGCTGGATGGTTGGGTGGGATCCTGAATTATACTGAGGGCCCTACTCCTGATAAATTCCCCGATGGATGGTAGGGAGACCCCTCTTTGTTGGTACTTCCGGTCTGATGCAGCTTGTCAGAAACAAGAGAAAATCTGCAGATTCTGAAAATCTGAGCAACACACACAGAGAATGCTGCCGCAGTCCAGGCAGTGTTTATGGATAAAAGTACAGTCGATGATTCGGGCCGAAGCCCCTCTCCAGGACTGAGAGGGAAGGGGGGGATCTTGACCTTGGAATCTTGAAAACCGATGAGAGAATGGACTGCTCGAGAGAGATGTGGAATATATCTGTCAGCACCTCAGTTAGCTGGGCTGCACAGTCATTCAGAACCCGACCTGGTATATTATCAGCTTTGTGTGGGTTAGCACTGGCCAGGGTCTTCCTCACCTCAGCTTCAGCCAGACGGAGGGTCTCCTCCCCTGGGTGTCTCTCTCACCAGCACTTTGTTCTGTGCCTCAAACCGGGTGTGAAAGACATTCAGCCCGTCAGGTAGTGAGGTGTCCTCGTCACTGATGTGCAGGGTAGATTTGTCTGTAGTCCTCTGAGTTACTTGCTACATGTGCCTCGTTTCTCTGGTATCACAAAAGTGGTTGAATATTCTCTGAGAAATTGCAATAGCTTTTTTGGCTACTGCCAGTGCAATTTTTATAAATTCTTTCTGATACTTATTTAGTTTGAGTTTCGGTTTTATCCCTTCAATATCACCTAGTAAAAATAATATTGGATTATGAGGAAATTGTGTTCCTGTAATTTGTTCCAGTAAAAGTCTTAAATTTGTCCAAAAAGGTTGAATTTTAGAGCAAGACCATGTCGAATGTAAAAAAGTACCAGTTTCCTGGTTACATCGGAAACACTGATCCGATAAATTTGGATTAAATTTTTTTATTTTTTGTGGTGTAATATATAAATCTTCCATTTCACCTTCCGGATGGAGTGGGAAAGCACAGTTCTTGCTTCTCTGAGAGCTGTCACGTCCCCCCGATCTAAAGACAGCATCACGATCCCTCAGCCGTGCACGGCCCTCTGCAGTGAGCCATGGATTCTGACTGGCCCCACACGGATGTGTTTTGTGATGGTTACAGTCTCAGTTCATTTCCCTGTGTATCTGGTCACAGAATCCACACATTCCTCGACGTTACATGGTTGACATAGGTAGCAGCATTTCTGAACATTCTGTTTCAAAGCAGTCCTGCAATGCTGAGATTGCTCCCTCAGAACTGGTTTGGCCAGTTTGATCAGTGGTTCGTATACTGGAATTAGCATAACAGACAAGTGATCTGAGAGCCCAGTGTGGGGTAGGGGAACAGCTTTATATGCTCCTGGTATGTTAGTATAAAACATGTCTAGTGTATTTTCACTTTTGGTACCAAAACCAAAAGAAAGTAGACAAATCAACTGGACCAGATGTACTACCCCCACCCTCCAGGGTTCTGAAAGAGGTGGCTGAAATGATTGTGGAGGCATTAGTAGTGATCTTTCAACAATTACTAGATTCTGGACTGGTTTTGCGGGAATGGTAAATTGTAAATAGAGGCAAACAACAGAAAATTACAGGCAACATAACACACAGACTGAGAACAAAGAACTGTTTCATTTCACTCACACGGGTATCATGTGTTGAAAACCACAAATGCAAATTCACCCTCAGACAGAACTGAGAGGAGTACCTGGATTAGAGTGGTGAGATGGTTCAGAGAGTGAGACAGAAAGTGTGTGGGGGCAGGGGGTGGTGAGTAGGGCTGAATATTCAGTTTCTCTGCAAAACATTCCAGATTATTCACTCTGCTTCTGTGGCCATTACAGTTCCAATAGGAACATCTCTCTGGTTAACTCTGCCCTGTTCTGTTCTCCTGTTTGCCACCGGATGTGAACAGACCGGGAACAGAGGGGTTTTCACATCATAGACACAGGTCAAAAACAATGCATTGAGGTGTTCGAGGGGAGAGGTATTGGGAGAGTGAGAAGCGAAAGACAGTAGAGCTGAGGGGAGAAGGGGGAGAGAGAGTCACAGTCACTCAACACAGAAACAGGCTCTTTGGCCCACTGGGTACGTGCTGACCATCAAACACCATTGACACTGATCCTACACTACTCCCACAATATTGGCTCCACATTCCCCCAGAGACAGTTTTCTGTGGCCATTAATCTACTGACCAGTGAAACCAGGACATCCTGCTCCAGAGTTACCTCCTGAGGCCCCTCCATCTGATTATGCAAGAGGACAACACACTAGGAACAGAAGACATCCCTGGACCCTCAGGCCTGGGTTGCCACTCACTGGTTGATCTGTCCCAGTCCCACACTAGTAAACAAGAACGGACAAGCTTAGGAAAAGTAGTGGATACAGACCAGTGCCCAGGAAGAGCTCTCCCCACCATAGAACACATCTACAAGGAGCATTGGCACAAGAAATCAGCAGTCATCAGTGACCCCCATCCAGACCGTGCTCTCTTCTCACTGCTTCCATTGGGCAGGAGATACAGGAACCTCGGGTCTCATGCCACCAGGTCAAACACAGTTATTACCCTTCAATCATCAGGCTGCTGAACCAGTGAGGATAACTTCACTCACCTCAATACTAACCTGATTCCACAACCTATGGTCTCACTTTCAAGGACTCTACATCTCATGTTCTCAGTATTATTTATTTATGTATCTATCTGTCTTTCTGCGGTGCCCTGAACAAGTATTCAGCTCCCCAAAACCTGGTCCACACAAATGAATGTTGCAGCCACGGATTTGGATCAATTTAACTGAGAATCTTTATTTGTGAATCACAAGTTCTTCTTTTCCTCCACAGTGGAGCCGAGAAAAAGCAGTGAAAATTGTAAAGCATTCAAAAATTGAAATATCAGTAGTTCAAATGTATTCATCCCCCCCTTTGTTCTGTACTGAAAAGGCCAGGCTGACTCGAGGGTCGAGTCGTGTGGGAGGCAGATTCAGAGAGAGGTTGAGTCATGTTCGAGTAGAAGTAGTCGGAGTGAGGTCAAGGCAGAGTCGGGGCATGCAGAGTGTGGAAAACTTGGATCGGCAGGCCCAGTATAGATACATCCCAAAGAAGAAGTGTTCTAACTGGCGGTTGAGGCTGACAAGAGAAGTCAAAAATAGATTAAAAGCAAATGAGAGAGCATGTATCACAAAAATTACTGTGAAGCTGAAGGATTGGGAAGCTGATGAAAACCAACAGAAGGCAACTTAAAAAGCAGTAAGGAGAGAAAAGTGAAATATGAAGGAACCGTATATTCGGGAGTATAAGCAGACCCACCATTTTCAAGGTCAAAAAAGTGACTTTTGCATGTAGTGGATGAATTCACAAGTATTTGTTTCAGTCTTCACTGTGGAAGACAGGATGCCAGAAATTCAAGAGTGTCAGTGTGCAGAAGTGAGTGTGGGTGCCTCTAATGCCATTCATAAATTTGCCGATTCCACAACTATTGTTGGCGGCAGTTCAGATGGTGATGAGGAGGTGTACAGGAGTGGGATAGATCAGCTGGTTGTGTGGAGTCAAAACAACAACCTTGCACTTAATGTCAGTAAGACCAGGGAATTGACTGTGGACTCCAGCAAGGGGAAGTCAAAGGAACACACAACAGTCTTCAATGAGGGATCAGCAGTGGAAAGGGTGAGCAGTTTCAAGTACCTGGGTGTCAACATCTCTGAAGGTCTCTCCTGGGCCCAACATTAATGGAATTACAAAGAAGGCACGATAGTGGCTGTATTTAAGAGTTTGATGAGACTTGGTTTGTCACCAAAGACTCACAAATTTCTACAGAGGTACCACAGAGAGCATTCTAACTGATTGTGTCACTGTCTGGAATGGAGGGGATACGGTACAGGATCAGAAAAAGTAGAAACACACTAATTGTTTTAGTAACAGTTTCTTTCCCACCACCCAACATAATCAGATTTATGAATGAACAATGAACCCATGTACACTCACTATTTTCTTTTTCAATTTTTGCTCTTTTGTACTTCTAATCAAATTCTATATATAAAATTAAATATAATATATGAATATGTTACATATATAAATCTAACCCTTATTGTAATTTACAGTATAGTTTTATTTTTGTTTTGATTGCACTGGACTGCTGCCACAAAACAGCAACTTTCATGACTATTACCAGTTTTATTAAACCTGATTCTGATTCTGCTATTACTAAAGAGAAGTGGCTTGGGAAGCTGAAGGGTCTGAACCAGATGGACTTGCACCCCAGGGTTCGGAAAGAGGTAGCTGAAGGGATTATGGAGGCAGTAGTTGTGATCTTTTAACAATACTGGGTTCTGGAATGATTCCGGAAGACTGGAAAATTGCAAATGTCGCTCCACTCTCTGAGAAGGGAGGGTGGCAGAAGACAGTAAATCAAAGGCCAGTTGGCCTTACTTCAGTGGTTGGTAAGTTGTTTGAGTCCATTACTAACGATAAGGTTTTAATTCCAAATCTACCCATAATGGTTTTTGGCTTTTATCAAGCCAATATAACCAAAACCATAAGTGTCTAATATTCACAGGCCAATAATACAGTCTTAAATTAGGAAGTGCAAGTCCACTATCTTTTTTATTTTTTTTTGTAAATGATTTTGGTCTCTTATTGTTCCAAATAAAAGATGAAATAAGAGATTCAATTTGATTGAAAATTTTTTAGTTAAAAAGCTAGGTATATTTTGGAAATATATATAAAAATCTAGGTAAAATCATAATTTTCAAAGCATGAATATGACCTATTAATGAAAAAGTAAGTGGATTCCATCTGGAAAATAATTGCTTCATGGAGTCCATTAAAGGAACTATATTCGCTTTATAGAGATCTTTCTATTTTTTAGTACCTAAATATCTAAATGTCTTAACAATTCTAAAAGGAAGATCATTATATATACTAACATGGACATTTAATGGAAACAATTCACTTTTATTCAAGTTAAGTCTATATCCTGGAAATTTTCTTCTGTATGTGCCAACCATAGTTTAATTCAATTTAAAATTGTACACCATTATTACTTAACAAAGGAGAGACTATCTAAAATGTTTCCTAGTATAGATAACTATTGTGATAGATGTAAAACTGAAGTAGCTACTTTGTCACATATGTTCTGGTCATGTTCTTCATTAAAATCATTTTGAAAATCTTTATTTTCTACAATTTCTAAAGCTTTAAAAATTAATTTACAACCTAATAGATTGACTGTTCTATTTGGAATAGTTCTGCATCATATTCAGGGTATCTCATCTTCAGATCAACATGTAATTGCATTTGTTACACTACTGGCAATATTAAAATGGAAAGATATTTCTTCCCCTACATTAATTGAATGGTTTTCTCAAGTGATGTTATGTCTTACTTTGGAAAAAAAAATAGAAGTAGAACTTTTAATCCTCGATTTGATTTTGAGAGAACATGGGGTTCTTTGGCCAAATATGATCATTTAATTTGAATTAAGTTATATAGTTTCCTTCCAATTTTTTAATAAATATGAAATGACGGTTGATGACTCTCTTTTTTAATATATTTAGATGATGGTATTTCTCCCGGGGGGGGGTTGATTACTAATGGGTTTTTCCCCTTGTTAAATGGGGTTCTTTTTTCCCTTCTTTTTTATATATATAAATTAATTTATATAATTTTAATATTAATTTTTTCCATTTTTATATTTCAAGGTCAGTTTTTTTCTGCAGCTTTATTAATTGTATACATATTAATCCGTTAAAGTTTTGTATCATTTTATAGCTGTTGAAGATTACGTACCAGTAAAAAGATCCTAAAAATGAAAAATGAAATGAAACTAATGATGAGATTTTGGGGAAAGAAGGCACATGAAAAAATAGGCCATAATCTGCATGGTTTCCTCAGGGGAAATGTTGCATGAGAAAGCTCTGAAATTCTTTGAGAAAATAACAGGCAGGAGAGAGAAAAGAGAGTCAGTGGATGTTGTTGACTTGGATTTTCAGTCGGCCTTTGACAAGGTACTGCACATGAGGCTGTTGAACAAGATCAGAGCCCAGGGAAGATACTGGCATGATGGAGGATTGGCTGACTGGAGGAGGCAATGAGCGGGAATAAACGGGGCCTTTTCTGGTTGGCTGCTGGTGAGTCGTGATGGTTGGTGTTGGGACTGCTTCTTCTCACATGAAACTTCCGTGATTTTGATGACAGAATTGATAGCTTTGTGCAAAGTTTGAGGATGATACGAAGTTAAGTAGAGGGGCAGGTAGTGCTGAGGAAGCAGGGTGTCTGCAGAAAGACTCAGACAGATTAGGAGAATGGGCAAAGAAGTGTCAGATGGAATACAGTGTAGGGAAGTGTATGGTCATAGACTTTGTTAGAAAGAATAACAATGTAGAGTAATTTCTAAATGGGGACAAAACCCAGAAATCAGAGTCAGAAAAGAGTCATAGAACACCACAACACAAAAATGGGACTTTGTGTCCACCCAGTTCAAGCTGATCTATTAACCTGCCTCGTCCAATCGACCTCCACCCAGACCAGAACCTTCTGTACCCCTCCCACCCTCGTACAATCCAAAATTCTCTTGAATGTTGAAATCAAACGTGCATCCATCTCTTCTGCTAGCAGCTTGTTCCACGCTCTCGCCTCTCTCTCAGTGAAGAAAATCCCTTTCATATTCCTCTGAAATATTTCAAGCTCTGTTTACATTTACCCTCTCCATAATATTGTATTGTGAGGGGTATGGATAGGGAAAATAAACCTCTGTCACATCTCCCCTCATTCTCCTACACTCTGGGGAATAAAGTCATAACCTGTTCAACCTTTCCCTGTAACTCAGGTCCTCAAGTCCTGGTAACATCCTTGTGAATTTTCTCTGGTTCCAGTCTCCCCCCCAGTTTACACTTATGCTATCTATACCCCTCGTCATTGTGTTTACCTTTATTCCCCAGAGTGTAGGAGAATGAGCAGAGATTTGATAAAGTCATAACCTGTTCAACCTTTCTCTGTAACCAACCTGACCGGGGTTTATCCTGTGTCCACTCCCCCTCTAATGTCTGCTGTCCATTACAGACGATCTACACCTTCCACTCCACAATACTGACCCATTATAAACCTGGCAACAGTAATCCTGTGACTATTTCCTCTCTGGCACCTGTGTCCATTCCTGTCCCTCTGCTCAATACTGACCCATCACTGAAGCCAATGATTGTAGAGAAACTTCACTGACTAGGAACAGTAGGCTGTTGATTGCAGAGCCTCGGGATAGATGATGTTTGTTTGCTTTGCATAAATTTTCCAAATGTACATCAACTGTTCTACCACCCTGCGCTGGTTTCATTGCTTCAAGAAGCCGGTGCGGAAAGTAGTCGTTGACCTGTCGCTGCGTCTGATACCACTCACAGTAGAGAGTCAGGAGGTTGTAGGTGGTCCCATCTCCCTCCAGTTCACACAGCAACACCTCATCGGGAGTCACACGTAAGTAGACATCCCCAAAACTGATTGAATCTGGAAATTTGTCTTGTGTTCTGTGTTTGTGTGTGGGTGTTGCAGAGAGAGAGAGAGAGAGAGTGTAAATAAATGAAGGTAGATGGAGCTCCTCTGTCTCATCCATCTGTGAGGTTTCAGGAAGGAATTTCTCATCTCTGTCCGGGGTCTCAGTCATGGAAATCTCACTGTATGTGAGGGGAGAGGGAGAACTCTCCTCCTTCCATGTGGGTTCTCACTGAGGGAGGTTTTATCTCTGTCTTTGGGGTATCAGTAAGGGAGTGAATGAGTTTGCACCTCCGAAGCTGAGGTCACACTGAGGGAGATCTCATCTGTGCCTGTGGGATCTCAGTGAAGGAGAGAAGGAGATCCCACCTCTGTCCATGGGGTCTCTGTGAGGGAGTGATGAATCTATCCCTCTATAGATGGATATCCCTTACGATCCTCAGTTCCCATCCCCATTTACACCTTGTCCTCAGCCCCAGTGTGTCATTTCTCACTGAGTTAATTCCAATCTCAGTGAGGGAGTGATGAATCTATCCCACTGTAGGTGGATATCCCTTACGATCCTCAGTTCCCATCCCCATTTACACCTTGTCCTCAGCCCCAGTGTGTCATTTCTCACTGAGTTAATTCCAGTCTTTCATTTCCAGAATGTCACCGGCTGAACTGAGGGTTGTGCTGCTGATCCTGGGTTTTCTGGGTGAGTAATGTCTTGTAGGGACAAACTGCGTGCTGTGTACAGTAAGAGGAAGTAGATGTTATTTATTGTTTCTGCAGACGAGCAGAGACAGCCTGTATTTAAAGGGGTAAAAGTACTGAAATGACCTCGGGAACACTATGAACCCAATTTGACAACGGGACACAGGGCATTAGAGCTGGTGGTCAGAAACCTCCAGATACCCGGTTTGGTGAAACAACAGTAGGGAGTGGAGGGGGATGGGGAGGCAGAGAGGTTTCAGCAGAGAATCTCAGGCTTGAAGACTGAGGAGAAGGCACGGCTGGAAATGCAGTGATTACACTCCGAGAGGCTGGGACTGGAGGGAGTGTCCAGAGGCTGGAGGAGATTACACTGGGAGGAAGTGGTGAGGCTATATTGGGATGTGAAAGCAAAGTTGGGTTGTATGTTACTTAACCAGATTAGTGAATGGTGGTGGGTGAAGGTGTGAATGAGAGACGGACTGGGTCAGGGGCGGAGCTGGGTGATGTTACAGAGGCGAGCATCACAGTGGGGCAGAGGTGCCTTTTAAATGTTATTATCGTACCTGCCTCAATGATTTCCAGTGGCAGCTCATTCTGCATTCGTACCACCCTCTGTGGGTTTCCTCTGGGTGATCCGGTTTCCTCCCACAGTCCAAAGATGTCCCGGTTCGTCAGTTAATTGGTCTTTATAAATTGCCAGAGACCCTTCATCAATCCATGTTTCTTCCACCCAGTCATTTTTTCCAGTTGAGATGAAGGGTCTCAGCCTGAAATGTTGATTGTTTATTCTTTTCCATCTGTGCTGCCTGACCTGCTGAGTTCATCCAGCATTTTGTGTGTGTTGCTCTGGAAATCAGTGTCACTGTGTGCCCTCTATGACCATGTTATTATGTGCAGTGTAATTAGCTAATTAGATAGTTGTGTTAATGGACAAGTGTGCAGGTGTACCTAGTAAAGTGGCCACTGAGTGTATCCCCAATGATGTGACCTCCACAGTCGTCTGTGGTAATGAACTTCAGTGATTCACCACACTCCAGGTAAAGAAATTCCTGCTTATTTCTGTTCTAAAGGGACGTCGTTGTATTCTGAGACTGTTCCCTCTGGTCCGAGACTCCTCCACTATCGGACACGTCTCTGTGTCCACTCTCTCCAGCCTTTCAATATTTGATAGGGTGTGTAAGGAAACTCATAGATAGGCACATGGATGGTAGAAGAATGGAGAGCGGTGTAGGAGGAAAGGGTTTGATTGATCAGAATCAGGTCTGATACCACTGGTATATGTCATGTCATTTGTTCTTTTGTGGCAGGACAGTATAATACAAGATTAAAACTGTCCATTACAATAAGAAATGTAAATAAAATAAATAAGTTGAGCAAAGAGAGGGCAAAAAAGTTTTTATAGTGGTGTAAATGGGTTCATTGTCTATTCAGAGATCTGATGGTGGAGAGGAAGAATTTATTCTTGAAGCATTGAGTTTGTGTTTTCAGGCTCCTGTAGCACCTCCCTGACAGTAGCAAGGTGACCCTTCCGTACCAGATGGTGATACAACCAGTTAGAATGCTCTCCACTGTACATCTGTAGAGATTTGCGAGTGTATTTGGAGTCAGACCAAGTCCTTCAAACTCCTGATGGAATGTAGCCACTGTTGGGCCTTCTTTATAATTGGCTCAATATGTTGGTCTGAGGATCGATCTTCAGAGATGTTGACACCCAGTAGCTTGAACCTGCTCACCCTTTCCACTGCTGATCCCTCGATGAGGACTGGTGTGTATTCCCTTGACTTCCCCTTTCTGAAGTCCACGATCATTTTCTTGGTCTTACTGACGTTGAGTGCAGGGTTGTTGTTACGACACCACTCAACCAGCTGATCCACTCACTCCTGTACGCCTCCCCGTCACCATCTCAAATTCTGCCAGCAATAGTTGTGTTATCGGCAAATTTATAGATGGTGATTGAGCTGTGCCGAGCCACACAGTTGTTGGTGTGGAGAGAGAATCGAGCAGTGGGCTGAGTTTGATCCTTGAGGTGTGCCAGTGTTGATTGTCAGTGAGCAGGTAATGTTATTTTCCATCTGCACTGACTGAGGTCTCCTGATGAAGAAGTCAAGGATCCAGTGACAGAGGGAGGATTGGAGGTTGTTGATTGGTACTGAGGCTGTGATGGTGTTGATCACTGAGCTGTAATCAATAAACAGCAGCCTGACAGAGGTATCGCTGTTGTCCAGGTGATCCAAGGCCGAGTGTAGAACCAGTAGGATTGTATCCACTGTAGACCTATTGTGGTAACAGGCAAATTGCAGCAGGTCCAGGGCCTCGCTTAGGCTGGAGTTGATTCTGGCCATGACTGACCTCTCACAGTACTTCATCACAGTAGATGTGAGTGCAACTGGACGGTCGTCCTTCAAATTACAAAGAAAAATTTTCATCAAGTACTTAGAGTAACTTGTAAAAATCTTCAGCCCCCAACACTTAGATTACGTATGTGAATATTACAAACAGGGATTTTGATCAATGTAACGGAGCATTTAACAGCAATCTTGACGTCTTGCCAGAGATGTTTGATCGGGTTAAGGTCAGGACTCTGTCTGGGCCACTCAGGGACATCAATTGTCTTCATTTGAAGCCACTCCATGGTTTCTCAGGCAGTGTGATTTGGCTTGTTGTCCTGCTGAAAGATGAACTTCCAGTTTAAGCTTTCTGACAGAAGATAGCAAGTTTTTCTCCAGGATCTCTCTATTAAGCAGCATTTATCTTCCCCTCAATCCTGACCAGATCTCTGGTCTCTGCTGCTGAAAATGATCTCTATAGCAGGATGGGATACCATACATTCCAGTATAGATGGGGTTACCTGGCTGATGCACAATGTTAGATTTATACCTCACATGCTGCTTAGTGTTGAGGCCAAAAAGTTCCACTTTAGTCTCATCCGAGCACAAGACCTTCTTCCACACCTTTACAGTTCCTTCTGTGTGACTCTTTGCAGTATTTACAGGCAAGGAGAAGCTTTTTTTATTAGCCGGGCTGCTTCTTTGACATTCTTCCATAAATACTTGTTTTGTGCAAGGCTTTGGAGATTGTGGAGCCATGAACTTCATCTCCAGTTGCAGCCACTGACTCCTGCAGCTCACTCAGAGTGACTGTTGTTGTCACAGTCGCCTCTCTTACAAGTGCCAGTCTTCTCCGGTGACTAAGTTTAGAGAGATCGCCTGACCTGGGCAGTGTGGCTGTGGTTTTGTATTTTTCCACTGATTCATGATGGACTACACTGAGTTCTGAGGAATGTTCAGTGCCTTTGAGATGGTCTTGTACCCTTCCCCAGATTTGTGCTTCGATATTATCACTTGTCTTGAATGCTCTTTAGTCTTCATTTTGGTTTGGTCTGTTGAAAATCTACCATACTGTTGGCCCTTACCGGGGCAGGGGTATTTGTTCAAATGATACTCCAATTTTCTCCATCGGCAAATTGGGTGAGTTGGGAAGGTAATATAGAGTATTGTACCTGAAGAAAGTTAGCATAGTAATTACAAAGGGGATGAATACTTTTTCAGCCTCACAATTTTGGTTTTTAATTTTCAGCAAATTGTTGACTGGATTTGGAATTTTCTTTTGATTTGACATGATGCACACAGTTTTATAGATTAGCTCAAAATATCCTGCTTGGATATATTTTAAATTTAGAAACTGAGGCAGTAATATATGAAAATAGTTGTGGGGACTGAATACTTTTTCAAAGCACCATATATGACACCAAGAGAAGAGGGAGATAAGGGGAGACCTTGGTTGGAGAGTAGTAAGGAGAAGCTGTGGAGGGGGAGTTAGGAAGTGACCAAGGGGATGCTGGTAGGGGTGGTCTGGAGGGAGACTGAGGTAGGGAGGGATGAAGGGGTGATGGAATTTGGCAGAGTGAGGGACAAAATGAGTTGGGAAGAGACTGAGGGAAGAGTGAGTTGGGGAGAGATGAAGGGGAGGGTGTAAGGAGGGACTGAGGGAATGAGGTAGGGAGGGTAATGAGCGGTGAATGAGGAGGGGAGAAACCTAGTAGAGAGAGAGTTACAGTGAGATCAATGGATGAGCGAGATGGGAAGAGACCGAAGGAAGAGGGAGCAGGAAAAACTGAGGGGAGAGCATGAGGTAGTGAGAGTCCGAGGGGAGAGGGAGGCAGTGAGAGTCCGAGGGAAGCAGGAGGTAGTGAGACTCTGAGACGGGAGGGTGGTAGTAAGTGTCTGAGGGGGGCAAGGGAGGTAGTGAGTGTCTGAGGGGAGTGTTTGAGGGCTTGGGAGGTGATATGGCGTGGGTCCGAGGGGAGAGGGAGAGTCAGCAAGAATCCAAGGGGAGAGGGCGAGGCAGTGAAGGTCCGAGGGGAGGCGGCAAGTGACCGAGGAGAGAGTATGTGGCAGCAAGGTTCTGAGGGGTGAGGGTGAGACAGTGTGGGCCTGAGAGGAGAGGGTGAGGCAGTGTGAGGGGAGAGACAATGAGAGTCTGAGGGGAGAGTGCGAGGCTGCAAGGGTTTGAGGGGAGAAGGCGAGGTGGTGAGGGTCTGAGGGAAGACGGTGAGGCAGCGAATGTCTGAGGGGAGAGTGCAAGGCAGCAAGGTTCTGAGGGGTGAGGGTGAGACGGCAAGAGTCTGAGGGGAGGGGGTGAGGCTGCGAGGGTCTGAGGGGAGAGGACAAGGCAGCAAAGGTCCGAGGGGAGAGGAAGACGTGGCGAGAGTCCGAGGGGAGAGGGTGACGCGGTGAGGGTCTGAGGGTATGGGTGTGACGGTCCGAGGGGAGGGTGTGACTGTCCGAGGGGAGGGGGCAAGGTGGCGCGAGATATACTGAGGGGAGAGAGTGCAAGAAACCGTGGGGTTTGACGAAAGGAGAGAATGAAGTAAGAGTGAGTGAGACACCGAGGGGGAGAGGGATGTAGGGAGAGATCGGGCGGACAGGGAGTTCGCGAGAGTCCAAGGGGGAGAGCGACGTGGTAACAGACCGAGGGGAGATGGAGAGGAAGGGACTGACCGTAGGGATAGGGTGAGGTGGGGTAGGACTGAGGGGAGGGGGAGAGGCAGGGTAGGACCGAGAGGAGGGCGAACTAAAGGAGACTCGAAGGGGGAGAGAGACAAAGGACGAGGGGAGAGGAAGGGAGATTGATACCGGGCTGATAGAGACCAAGGGAAGAGGGAGGGAGATTGATACCAGGCTGATAGAGTATGAGGGAGAGACCGAGGGAGAGATTGCGAGGGAGAAAGAGACCGGGTGGTTGGATGTGAGGAGTGAATGTAAGGGGAAGCGAAACCCTGGGTGGAGAGGGAGGTTGGGAGAGACCAAGGGGAAGCGAAACCCTGGGTGGAGAGGGAGGTCGGGAGAGACCAAGGGGAAGCGAAACCCTGGGTGGAGAGGGAGGTTGGGAGAGACCAAGGGAAAGCGAAACCCTGGGTGGAGAGGGAGGTCGGGAGAGACCAAGGGGAGAGGGAGGTGGGATAAACCGAGAAGTGAGGGAGTTAGGATGAGATTGTGGGGCGAGGGAGGTGGGCAGATAGTCGGTAGAGACTTTGGGAAGAAGTTGAGGGAGTGAACAAGGAGTGAGGGAGGTAAGGGGAGACCAAGGGGAGAGGGAGTAAGGGAGATTTCAAGGGGTGTACGAGGTAAGGAGGGACTCAGGATAGATGGAGGTAGGGAGTGTCTGAAGGGTGAGACCTTGGGGAGAGGGAGGGAGGGAGGCACCAAGGGGAGAGAGCATGAGGGAACACCGTGGATTGTGAGTTAGGGTGAGATCAAGTGGTGAAGGAGTTCGGGAGAGTCTGAGGGGAGTGTGAATAATGGAAAGACTGAGGCGAGTCGGAGGTGGGGAAAGACCAAGGGGAGGGGAGAGGCATGTACACAGATCGTGGAGGGGGAGGTTTGGGGAGGGTGAGGAAGGATAGGGAGAGACTGAGGGAAAGGGTAGTTGAGGGAGACTGAGGGAGGGAGGCAGACAGAGAGTGACCAAGGGTAGATGGTTAGGAGGAGCCCGAGTGGAGAGGGAACTGTGGAGATTCTGAATAGAGGAAGGGAGGCAGAGACTGAGAGGTGAGGAAAGTAGGGAATGACCGAGGGGTGAGGGCAGTAAGGATAGGCTGAGACATGAATAGGTAGGGAGAGACCGAGGGGAGAACCTGAGAGACAAAGTATGGAGGGGTGAGACCGAGGGGAAGAGAGAGTTAGGTTGAGACTGAGGGTAGAGGGAGGGGAACACCAAGGGGAGAGGGAGGTAGGGAAGGAGATGTGGTTAGTGAGAGACCGAGAGAAGACGGATGTATGCAGAGACTAAGGGGATGCGGAGATTGTGAAAGTCCGAGAGGAGAAGCAGATAGCGAGATATGGGATAGGGAAGTAGGGAGAGACTGAGGGGAGCGGAAGGTTGGAAGAGGCCAAGGGGAGAGGAAGGTTGGAAGAGGCCAAGGGGTGAAGAAGTAAGAGATAGATTGTGGTGAGGGTGAGGTTGTAGGGTCTGAGGGGAGCTGGAGATAGAGAGGGAGACCAAGGGGGGAGGGAGGCAGAGAGTGATCTAGGGTAGACAGAGTTAAGGAGTCACTGAGGGGAGAGAGGGGTAGTGAGAAAATGAGGGATATGGAAGAGATCGAGGTGTGAGGGAGTTAGGGAGAGACTGAGGGGAGAGGGAGTTTGTGAAAGTCAGAGGGGAGATGGAGGTAAAGAGAGACTGTGGAGGGAGGGAGACAGATAATTGAATTGACTTTATTTCTTACATCCTTCGCATGAGTAAAAATCTTTACATTATGTCTCTGTCTGAAGGGGCAATGTGCAATATATAGTAATTTGTAATAAATGGTATGTACACCAGGACAGTCAATATAACATAGAAATACACTTGCATCAGCATGAATTAATCAGTCTGATGGCCTGGTGGAAGAGGCTGTCCCGGAGCCTGTTGGTCCTGGCTTTTATGCTGCGGTACCGTTTCCCGGATGGTAGCAGCTGGAACAGTTTGTGGTTGGGGTGACTCGGGTCCCCAATGATCCTTCGGGCCCTTTTTACACACCTGTCACTGTAAATGTCCTGAATAGTGGGAAGTTCACATCTACAGATGTGCTGGGCTGTCCGCACCACTCTCTGCAGAGTCCTGCGATTAAGGGAAGTACAGTTCCCATACCAGGCAGTGATGCAGCCAGTCAGGATGCTCTCAATTGTGCCCCTGTAGAAAGTTCTTAGGATTTGTGGGTTCATACCAAACTTCTTCAACAGTCTGAGGTGAAAGAGGTGCTGACCTATTGCCCATGTCAGTTACAAACACACGAGATTCTGCAGATGCTGAAAATCTGTGGAAAATGCTGAGAAACTCAGCAGGTCAGGCAGCATCCATGGTGAGGAATGAACAGCGGACGTTTTGTGCAGAGACCCTTCATCAGGACAGGAAAGGACGGGGAGAGAAAGTGAAATAAGAAGGTGGGGGGAAGAGAAGCAACACAGGCTGGGAGGTGATAGGTGGAGCCGGGCGAGGGGGAAGGTAAGTGAGTGGGAGGGTGAAGTGAGAAGCTGGGAGGTGATAGGTGGAGACAGGCGAGGGGGAGGGTAAGTGAGTGGGAGGGTGAAGTGAGAAGCTGGGAGGTGATAGGTGGAGCCAGGCGAGGGGGAAGGTAAGTGAGTGGGAGGGTGAAGTGAGAAGCTGGGAGGTGATAGGTTGAGCCAGGTGAGGGGGGAGGTAAGTGAGTGGGAGGGTGAAGTGAGAAGCTGGGAGGTGATCGGTGGAGCCAGGTGAGGGGGAAGGTAAGTGAGTGGGAGGGTGAAGTGAGAAGCTGGGAGGTGATCGGTGGAGCCAGGCGAGGGGGAAGATAAGTGAGTGGGTGGGTGAAGTGAGAAGCTGGGAGGTGATAGGTGGAGCCAGGCGAGGGGGGAGGGTAAGTGAGTGGGAGGGTGAAGTGAGAAGCTGGGAGGTGATAGGTGGAGTCAGGCAACGGGGAAGTTAAGTGAGTGGAAGGGTGAAATGAGAAGCTGGGAGGTGATAGGTGGTGCCAGGTGAGGGGGAGGGTAAGTGAGTGGGAGGGTGAAGTGAGAAGCTGGGAGGTGATAGGTGGAGCCAGACGAGGGGGGAGGTAAGTGAGTGGGAGGGTGAAGTGAGAAGCTGGGAGGTGATAGGTGGAGCCAGACGAGGGGGGAGGGTAAGTGAGTGGGAGGGTGAAGTGAGAATCTGGGAGGTGATAGGTTGAAAAGGTAAAGGGCTGAAGAGACCTGAAACGTTGACTCTTTATTTCTCTCATAGTTGCTGCCTGACCTGCTGAGCTCCCCAGTATGTTGTGTGTCTAGTACAGAATGTTTTAACAGGGGTTTATGCCACTCCCAAATTCTTGCTTTGGGTTTTATGTGATTCCTTTCTACAAAACACTCAATTCCCTGGAGGACCCACCGTCCCAGGAACCCCCCCCTGTACCCATGGTGATCACATGCTCCATCTCTACAGATGCACAGCCATGAACGTATCCCCTGAACTGATAACCTTGAACTTGAGAGTCCATTTAATCAGTGACTGTAGATTTTATGTGTCGAGGAGCAACAGCCACATATCTCTTCACTAAAATTAATGAAAAAGAAGACAATAGATCACAGGAAAGTTACGAATCGAAGTTTGGCATGTTGAGGGCAAGATCCTTAACAGCAGCAGTGCAGTGCAATAAACAAGTTACAATAACAAATATATAGAAAATAAATATGTAGTGTAGAAAGAGAGCAAAAATATTGAGGTAATGTTCACGGGTTCACTGTCCGTTCAGAAATCTGATGGCGGAGGGGAAGAAGCTGTTCCTGAAGCGTTGAGTGTGTGTCTTCAGGCTCCTGTCCCTCCTCTCTGATGGTGGTAACAGGAAGAGGGCATGTCCTGGGTGGTGGGGTCCTGACTGATGGATACTGTCTTTGTTGATTTCTATTGCACATTAGTTGCTTGTCAGTCTTTGTTTGTGTGTAGTTTTCATTGATTCTATTGTGTTTCTTTGTTCCACTGTGAATGCCGGGAAGAAACTGAATCTCAGGGTATTATATAGTAATATGTAGCAACACACACACACAATGCTGGGGAAACTCAGCAGGTCAGGCAGCATCTGTGGAAATGAATAGTTAGTTGATAATTTGGGCCAAGACCCCTCTTCAGGACTGAGAGGGCAGGGGGAAGATGCAGAACAAAGGTTGGGGGGGGGGGGGCAGAGTGGTCAGCTGGAAGGTGACAGGTGAAGCCAGGTGGGTGGGAAGGTCAAGGGCTGGAGAAGAAAGAAACTGATAGGAGAGGGGAGTGAATACAATTGGAGAAACGGAAAGAGGAGGAGACCCAGCGGGACGTTTCAAGCAGGTGAGAAGTAAAAGATCAGAATGGGAATATAGGAAGGGAGTGGAGTAAATTTTGTTCACCGGAAAGAGAAATCGATATTCATACCATCAGGTTGGAGGGTATCCGGATGGAATATGAGGTGTTGCTCCTCCACCTTGAGGGTGTCCTCATCTTGGCACAAGATGTGCCTCCACCACGTCTGTTCTCAGGATGTGGTTTCCATTCCAGGGTATCAGAGATGTCCTCCTGCTTTAAAGAATGGGGTTTCCCTCCCTCTACTGTTGATGTTTCCCTCACCCGTATCTCCTCCATTTCCCGTACATCTACACTCACTCCATCTTCCCCTCGTCCTCACCTACCACCACTTCAGTCTCCTCATCCAACACATTATCCTCCACAATTTCCTCAATCTCCAAAGGGACCCGACTGCTAAACATATCCTTTCCTCCCCCTGCCCACCACTGTCTGCAGGGATCGCGCTCTCCACGATTCCCAAGTCCATATGTCTGACCCAATAATCTCCCTCCAGGCACTTATCCCTGCACCTCCCCATTCATCTCCTCCCTCACCTCCACTGAGGGCCCCAAACTCTCCTTCCAGGTGTGTTCACTGAATCTGCCGGGGCTGATATCTTTCCAATGTTGTTGATCTATAACCTTGTCTTGTGCCAAGATGAATCCCATTAAATTTGAGGAGCAACACCTTATAATCCTTCAGCGTAGTCTTCAACCTAATGGCACGAATATCGATTTCTCCTTCCGGTGAACAAAATTCTCCTCCCCCTTCGTCTATTCCCCAATGTGACCTTAGCACCAAACTATTACTTCCCCCTGGGTCCCCTCCTCCTGCCATTTCTCCTATTGTCCACTCTCCTCTCTGATCAGATTCTTTCTTCTCCAGCCCTTGACCTTTCCCACCCACTTGGCTTCACCTATCACCTTCCAGCTAGGCTCTCTCCCCTCCCCCACCATTTAGTTCAGGATGGGGGTTGTGGTTGGCAGAGAAAGAGGACGGATAATGTCAGCTGTACATTAACACTGAACATCGTTCTGTCCCTGTCACAGACTCCGCACTCGGTGATCCGTGTGTAACCCACACCATCCTGGATCAGCCCTGGAGGAGTACGATTTGTTACCATACAGTGTGTACCGGTGGACAATGGATGGGTGATGAAAATCTTCAAGCAGGATGGTACAGATTTAACAGGTAAAGTGAGGAGATAATCACTGAGAAACTGGACACAGAAGGGGAATGTAAACAGGGAACAAGGGGGTTGAATGGGAAATGCAGGGAGACTGGGATCATCAGTGACTACACTGAGATGGGGAGTAAATACAGGGAGAGGGGAGATCCCACATTCTCAGGGTAGAGGCAAGGGGGAGTACAACAGAGAGGGAATTCCCAGGACTGAGGGGTTATTGACCAGAGACAGGGTACAGATAGGGTGAGTGTAATTTCCCATGTCTCTCTGAGTGAATAAACTCCCTCAGATCAGGGACTGACTCTCTGATTGTTGTTTCAGTTCTGGAGGATGGAAGATTCCCGAGACGGTCGTTCCACAGTATCACTGCTCCGGGGAGATCCCAGGCTGGTTAAACGGTAGGGTCAGAGTTTACATCAGTGGGGCTTGGTTATTTTTGGGGAGGGTCAAACTGATGATCCGGATCTCTTCAGACGACCCTACAACGGACACAGAACCCCATCTCTCTGAGATGTCTCCCCACAATCACTGAGACCACTCTATGGTCCTGTATTGTCATGGAGTCCGGTAGAGGAGTGACAACTTCCTGGAGTTGGTTTACAGAACTGATTTACCCACTGACCCCATTCTGGATACGACCCGGAGGAGTTTAAATGATCCCAGATTTTTTTCAGTGGTGGGGCAATCTCCAGGGAGTTGGGGGTGTCTGCAGTCATCATTGTTCGCCAATTAGTGAGATAATTTAATGGTTGCCCTGGTAACATAGTGGTTAGCGCATCGCAGTTACAGCTCGCGATGTCGGAGTTCAGAGTTCAATTCCAGTGTCAACTGCATGGGTTCTCTGTCGACGGTTGCAGAGGGTCAGAAAGCCATACTCCATGTTTTTCTGTCAAATCAATAAATAAATGCAAAAACAGATTTAAACTTTTGCTGAAATATGGAGAAAATGTCGGGAAACAGGAATATTCCTGGAAACTACAGTGTGGATCGAGTTGCCTGAGCAGCTGGTGGATGCCATTTCGATTTCAATGTTTAAGATAAGTTTGGTTGGTACATGGATGGGAGAGATGGACGGCTATGGTCCGGGTTCAGGTTGATGGGACAAGGCAGTTTAAATGGTTCAGCATGGACTGGATGGGCTGAAGGGCCTGTTTCTGTGCTGTAGCTTTCTGAGACTCTCTGACCAGTAAGTCTCACGTCAGTGGTAGGGAAGGCAGTGGAGAGGATTCTTATGGATGGGACTGATGAGCATCGGGAAGACCGTGGGTGAATGAGGGACAGTCACAAATGGCACCCTCACTAATCAAAAAACCTCTCAACCTCCACTTTACATTTATAAATGACGTGACCTCCACAGCCGTTTGTGGCAATGAATTCCTCAGATTCACCACCTTCTGGATAAAGAAATTCTCCCTTATCTCTGATCTAGAGGGAGGTTCTTGTGTCCTGAGGCTGTGCCCTCTGGTCCCAGAATCCCCCACTATAGGAAACATCCTCTTCATGTCCACTCTATCCAGGCCTTTCAATATTCGATAGGTTTCACTGAGATCCCCCAGACGTTTGACAAGGTCCCTCATGGGGGGCTCATTCAGAAGATGAAGGTGCTGCTGCGGGGAGGGTGGGGTGGAGAGGGAGAGGGCAGCAGCTCAGTGCTGACTGAGGCCGGACCGGACCGTGGGTTGTGAACCACTGATTTACAGTGGGTCCTGATTCACATTCCCCGCTGTACTGTGGGACCGGGTACATTTTACAGTGTTTATAAATCTCATTCCAGGTCCCCATCCCAACGTGGAAGAGGGGGAGGTGACAAGGACCGTCTGCTTCACCCTGGCTGGATACACCTGTCACTGGAGCCGGGAGATCAGGGTGAAAAACTGCTCCGGTTACTTTGTGTATCGGCTGTGGCCAATACCCTGGTATTACCATAACACCGTGTACTGTACAGGTAGGTCACCGTTCCCCAGTGACACCGCAGTGTGGTAGTTGTGGGGAAATTCTGGGACGTCCTGAGTCACCAACACACACCACGGGCTGAGTTTTCCAGTCGGCTGCCCTGCCCGTGGTCTGTGATCACCTTTCCCGTATCCCCCTTCACACCGGGGTCAGAATGAAACTGCCCAGTCTGACCTGTGACAGAGATCATCGAACACAGAACAGTACAGCACAGCACAGGCCCTTCGGCCCACAATGCTGTGTCAGCTGCCGGGAGAGAGTCTACCCATCCCCTGGAGTGAGGGAGGGTGAGGCTGACAGGAAATGGAGGGAGCAGGGGTGAGAGTGAGGGGAGAGGTGGAAGTGATGTACCAAGCGGAGTGGGAGATGGAGGGAGACTGAGGGGAGAGGTAGGGAGAGACCGAGGGGAGCGGGAGAGAGGGCGAGCACAAGGGTTAGGGTCGGCAGGGAGACAATGATGGGCAGGGGAGAGAGGGAGAGGCCGAGGGTTTGGGAGGTGGCGAGGCCAAGTGGATGGGGGAGACAGAGAAAGACCAAGGGGATGGAAAGACAGGAAGAGACCGAGGGGAAGGGAGACCCTTGGCAGTTTGCAACATTAGAGGGATCCATAGGACTCTATGCTGCTCTTGAAGCTGCTGTGCTGGTTGACTCTGTGGTTAAGAAGGCGTATGGTGTATTGGTCTTCATCAGTCGTGGAACTGAGTTTAAGAACCGAGAGGTAATGTAGCAGCTATATAGGACCCTGGTCAGACCCCACTTGGAGTACTGTGCTCAGTTCTGGTCGACTCAGTACAGGAAGGATGTGGAGACCATAGAAAGGGTGCAGAGGAGATTTACAAGGATGATGCCTGGATCGGGGAGCAGGCCGTGTGAGGATAGGTTGAGTGAACTCGGCCTTTTCTCCGTCGAGTGAATGAGGATGAGAGGTGATCATAACAGGCAATGATCGTGTGGATAGTCAGGGCCTTTTCCCAGGGCTGGAGTGGCGAGCACGAGAGGGCACAGTTTTAAGGTGCTTGGAAGTAGGTACAGAGGAGATGTCAGGGGTAAGTTTTTTCATGTAGAGAGTGGTGAGTGCGTGGAATGGACTGCCGGTGATGGTAGTGGAGGCGGATATGATCGGGCTTTTAAACAGATTCCTGGACACGTGCGTGGAGCTGAGGAAAATAGAGGGCAATGGGTAATCCTGGGTAATCTCTAAGGTAAGGACATGTTCGGCACGGGGGTAATGGGTGACAGGGGTAGGCCAAGGTCAGGGGGAGACAGGAAGAGGCCGAGGGTATGGCGAGAGAGGGAGAGGCCGGGGAAGTGGGTGACAGAGAGAGGCCAATTGCTGGGGTAGTTAGTTGCCGAGTGGAAGGGGAGGTCGAGGATAGGCCGAGGTAATGGTAAACCGAGAGGCTCAGAAGAGGGGGAGATGGTGATACGCTGAAGGCACGGGAGATAGAGACACTGAAAGGGAGAGTCCCAGTGGCAAGGGAGACTCTTGACAGTGTGGAGGATCAGAGGGAGCTTGTGGCCCGAGTGCATAGGACACTCAAAGCTGCTGCGGGGTTAGACTCTGTGGTTAAGAAGGCGTACGGAACATTGACCTTCATCAATCGTGGGATTGAGTTTAAGAACCGAGAGGTAATGTTGCAGCTATATAAGACCCTGGTCAGAACCCACTTGGAGTACTGTGCTCAGTTCTGGTCGCCTCACTACAGGAAGGATGTGGAAACTATAGAAAGCGTGCAGAGGAGATTTACAAGGATGTTGCCTGGGTTGGGGAGCAGGCCTTGGTTGAGTGAACTCTGTATTTTCTCCTGGGAGTGACGGAGGATAAGTGGTGACCTGATTGAGGTGTGTAAGATAATGAGAGGCATTGATCGTGTGGATAGTCAGAGGCCTTTTCCCAGGGCTGGAATAGCTAACACGAGAGGGCACAGTTTTAAGGTGCTTGGAAGGAGGTACAGAAGGGATGTCAGGGGTGAATTTTTATACACAGAGAGTGGTGACTACGTGGAATGGGGTGCCAGTGCCGATGCTGGATGCAGATACGATAGGGTCTTTTAAGAGACTCCTGGACACGTACATGGAGCGTAGGAAAATAGAGGCCTATGTGTAATCCCAGGTCATCTCTAACGTAAGGATGTTCAGCTCAGCTTTGTGGTCCAAAGGTCCTGTATTGTGCTGTAGGTTTTCTATATTTGTAGAGCTGAGCAGGTTAAAATATTGACACAACAGTGTGGGCTGAAGGACCTGTACTGTGCTGTAGATTTCAATGTCCCATGTGTCAGAGTGTGCCAGTAAAAGAGTGCGAAGGCTTTGTCTAAACAGCCAGAGGCACAGATAAGAAGAGGGAAGCCCGTTTTTTCAGTACGGAGCATTTAGGAAGGAATGCTCCTCCTGTCAGATGTGGGAATTCAGGATACCTGACTGTTTCCCTGATGACTACATCTGCGGGAAGTGCACCCAACTTCAGTGCCTGACTGACCGGGTCACGGAGCTGGAGTCGGATGTAATTAGGATCATCCAGGAAACTGATGATATTACAGATGAGATATTTGAAGAGGTGGTCATACCCGGACAGCAGATGGGTGACCATCAGGAGAGATGAGGGGATTAGGAAGTCAGTGCAGGGTTCCCCGTGGCCATTCCCGCTTCCAGGAATCCCCCTATCTATCCCCTCACCTCATCACAAGACATTGTACAATGCCCAATTAAACTGTCAACTGGTACTCCTTTCACCCGATCTATGCCTTTTACCATCTTGTCCACCTCTATTCAGTCACCTCTCATCCTCCGTCACTCCAAAGAGAAAAGCCCGAGCACACTCAGTCGAGTTTCATAAGATATCAATCCAGGCAGCATCCTGATAAATCTCCTCTGCACACTCTCTGAAACTTCCACATCCTTCCTTCACTGATGTGACCAGAGCAACCAAACCCTGATCTGCCCTGGCACACAAGGGGAGCACGGGAAGGGTGTAAAGGTGGAGGGTGGAAGGGAATGGAGAAGAGTGAAGGGGAATGGAGGGATAGGAAGAGAAAGACTGGGGTGGAGGGAAGTGGGAAAGGGGAGAGAAGGTGACAACAGGATGGGCAGCAGAGGGAGATTGGAAATGGGGTGGAAGAAAGATCTGGTGTGTGGGATGAAGAGAGGGGACTGGATGGAGCCATTGTTGTGAGAGGGGCATTTTCTGCAAGTTTCTGTCTCAGCCACGCACTACTGTGCCTTGGAAATACATTGCTGCTCCTTCAGTGTCACTGGGTCAAAACCCTGGAACTCCGGATCACCATTGTGGGTGTCCCCACACATCAAGAATTGCAACAGGCCAAGGACAGGCCACCACCAGCACCTTCTCAAGGGAACCTCTGGAGGGGCAGTTCTACACTGGCTCAGCCTCTGAAACTCACGTCCCTTCGAGGAATAACAATAAATATTGTTGCCCAGGGGTTGCTGAGGGTGGAAGTGCAGATGGGGTTTGTGGTTGGCAGAGAAAGTGGATGGGGAACGTGAGCTGTACATTAACACTGAACATCGTTCTGTCCCTCAGTCACAGACTCCACACTCGGTGATCCGTGTGTAAACCACACCGTCCTGGATCAGCCCTGGAGGAGCACGGATTGTTCCAACACTGAGTGTACCGGTGGACAATGGATGGATGATGGAAATCTTGAAGTGGGATGGTACAGATTTAACAGGTAAAGTGAGGAGATAATCACTGAGAAACTGGACACAGAAGGGGAATGTAAACAGGGGAACAAGGGGGTTGAATGGGAAATGCAGGGAGACCGGGATCATCAGTGATTACACTGAGATGGGGAGTAAATACAGGGAGAGGGGAGATCACGCATTCTTGGGTTAGAGACAAGGGAGGGGTACAACAGAGAGGGAATTCCCAGGATTGGGGGGTTATTGACCAGAGACAGGGTACGGACAGGCTGAGTAGTATTTCCGATGTCTCTCTGAGTGAATAACCTCCCTCAGATCAGTGACTGACTCTCTGATTGTTGTTTCAGTTCTGGAGGATGGAAGATTCCCGAGACGGTCATTCCACAGGGTCACTGCTCCGGGGAGAACCCAGGCTGGTTAAACGGTAGGGTCAGAGTTTACATCAGTGGGGCTCGGTTATTTTTGGGGAGTGTCAGAATAACATCTTGAATCTCTTTAGAGGGCCCTAGCGGACACAGAACCCCATCTCCCTGAGAGGTCTCCCCACAGTCACTCAGACTGCTCTACGGTCCTGTATCGTCATGGAGTCCGGTGTAGGAGTGACAACTTCCTGGAGTCGGGTTACAGAACTGATCTGCCCACTGACCCCATTCTGGATATGACCCAGAGGATCAGTGGTGGGGCAATCTGCAGGGAGTTGGGGGAGTCTGCAGACATTGTCGTTCACCAATTAGTGGGATAAATTAATGGTTGCCATGGTAACATTGCTCTTAGTGTGTCACTTTTAAATCTTGGGCTGTCGGAGTTCAGAGTTCAATTCCATAATCATCTGTTAGTAGTGTCTGTCGGTCGAAGCCGTTGGCTTTCCCTGAGATCTTCCCACAGTCCCAAGGTGTACTG